>NC_137041.1:31963688-31986188 GCF_032717465.1 Coenobita brevimanus
CTACCACCACCTTCACAACCACCACTACTACCACCACCACCACATCCACCACTACTACCACCACCACCACCACAACCACCACTACTACCACCACCACAACACCACTCCTACCGCCACCACATAACCACCACTACTATAACCACCACTACTACCACCATCGTAACCACTACTACCACCACCACCACTACCACCACCACAACCACCAATATTACCACTACCACAACCACCACCACAACGACCACTACTAAAACCACCACAAGCACAACTACTCCCATCACCACAACCATCACTACAACCACTATCATTACCACAACCGCCACTACTACCACCACACCACTACCACAGCTGTCACCACCACTTTTACCGTCATCATCTTCACGGCCACTCATTCTCACTCACCCATGACATGCCTAGCGGTCCCGAGGCGCTAACATGCAGCAGAGAGCGCTGAAGTGTAGCGGAAATGCTAACTGTAAGATATTTACTCCTGACGCGAAATGCGGACGTCAGTATCGATCAAATTCCTTACAATAAATAATGCCACGGTGAGCTGTGAATTTTGAGAGCCAGTGTTGTGATATTCGACGGAGCCTAACAGACTTTTGGCATTATCCCTGTTAGTTCAGCCTCGGCCACTGTAATAAGTCAGGCTACCGGAATAAGACAAGGATATGACGGCAATTTCCTCCCCCCCACCAAACCCTATACAGCTGAACCCGTGGGGTAACAATAAAGAGAAGCGTCTGTATTGAATCACACTCGGTCCCTGGCAGAAGACTAGGAAGAATTTTACTCTGGAATCGAAGTTTGAGTGAGTTATAGGACCCCAGGTGTTATTTCATTGAGCATTTAAATAAAAACTTACACAGAAAAATAAGTGATTGACTAATAGCATTTCTCTTAACAGAATATTATCGTTTTGTGGTGACCTAAATAAAAAGTGCTTGTGAATCAGTTACAAAAGAAAGAAAACGAGAAGAAAGAAAACGAAAAAAAAAATTGTTCTAGACATTAGGAAGCCTTTGACTAACATGATTTCTCTCAAGTGAAAAAAAAAAATCCCATTAATCTGTAGAAAATTCCAAAGTACCCGAATCTCGCCAAAAAGATTAATTGTTTAAGGTTAAATTCAAAATGCTGACTCGCTATGAAGTTACTGAGAGAATGTCTTCTTGTCCTACTCCCCAGCCAAGCTTCTCCTATTTTGGCTTCGTTAACCTATTCCTCATTCTCCTGGAGGTGGTTATCAACGTCATCAACGTCAGCAACAATAACAACAACAATAACAACAATAATAACAATGATAATAATAACAATAACAACGTCAACGGCCCACAAGGAAGATATTTCAGCAGTGACAGCGAGGAAGTTGAAGTTAGTGAAAACAATTTACGTTACCCAAGAAATCGAAGAGCCATGATAGAAAACGAACAGGCGAAATTAATCAGAGAAAATGGCTGTCCTTGTGCTGTCTCAATGGGTAACATTAATAAACTTTCCAACCTTCATTCAACGCACCGTGGAGCCAATTTTACGGGTATGGATCGGGAATTTGATGATCTCTGGTCGCTCTTGCCCTATGTGGTGACCAACGGAGAACAAAAGGAGAGAGAATGGCAACTGGGAGTGTCTGTGTCAGCGCTGAACCAGTGGCTGATTAAAGTGGTTGTTTTAACAGATTGTGCTGACTGGCTCCTGTGTCATTTGTTGAGCAGGTAGGAAGTGGGTGCTCGGTTTTCGCCCTGGGTGGTTTATTTTGAATGTTACAGGTTTATTTACTTACCTATTTATTCATTATTATTATAAAAAAATTTTCTATCTATCTGTCTATTGCCAGACGCCTTAATCCCTTATTGGGTGGCCGCAAACAAATCGCCTCCATGTCGCCCTGTCCCCCGCCATTCCGCCATTCCATAGCCCTGCTCCCAGCTCACACCTCCCTCTATCATATACCTCTCCACTCCATCCCTCCATCTCATCCTTGGTCTCCTCCTCCCTTTCCCCATCTCCAGCTCACTCACATACTCTCCTCGTCAGTCTCACTCCCCATAATCTCAACATGGCCAAACCACCTCAATGTGTTTCTCCGAACACTTCCCACCACATCCACACCACAACACTCCTTCACTTCCTCATTTGTCAGTCTGTCTCTCCCTGCGACTCCACAGGTTCCTCTCAAATAACGCATTTCCACTGCTCTCACTCTTGACTTGTGTCCGTCCTACAAGGTCCAAGCTTCACTTCCATACATTAGAGTTGGTATCACAATACTGTCATGTAGTAACTTTATCACTTCCATGCACACTTCCTTGTTTCTTATCAGTGCTTTCAGGGAACCAGCAACATTTCTTCCTTGTTGTACCCTTTCAAGCACTTTACCCTCTAAACTTCCATCCTTACTCATCACACTACCCAAGTACTTACACACAATCACATTTTCCATTTCCTCCTCATTCAACCTCATTGTTCATTCACTGTCGTCGCTTCTCTCAAAGACCATCACTTTACTCTTCCCTGCATTCACCTTTAGATTCCGTTTCTTACAAACTACCAAACTCATCCACCAAGCCTTGCAGATGCTGTGTTGTTAAGTGAAGGTCTTCACTTAACAACACAGTATCATCTGCAAACAACAGTACAGGGAGTTTCCAAACACTGTCCTCTCTCACGAGGGCCACTCCAACATCCACTACCCTACCTTGTACAGCCGTCCACACTGCCGCGAGGTACATCACAGAACGTTGGCAATGCTGGCCAAGACGGTAACCCGGAACCTCAAGTTTTCGAACTTCATTCGATGCAGTCACTGGTGGGAGGGAGAAATGGGAATGGGAGGCATAATCCACATATCGTACGAGTTACGAGTGATGTAAGAGGTCATTCAATACAAATATTCAGTCGTAAGTGTTTATTATCACAGATAATATTGCTATTCAGCATTTTTACACCATGCAGATAAACCATCCATGGTTACCTTGACATCCAGTAATATAATAATTACTTAATGACTTTCTGCACATATCCTAAGGTATTCATGCCTATTTACTTAACACACCTAACGATTCCCCATATGTTCATTTACGATTAGCAATATAGTGTGCTGCACCTAATAGGCTATAATGATAGCACCCAATACCAACAAATCTATCATCTCCGATGAATAGGCATTACTTTCTGCAGGTAAAGACAGTAATACACACGAGTCATACTAAAAAAATTTATTTATAATATATTGATTGGTATAGCAGAAGCAGCGCGCACCTGTGCTTCAATCGGGGGGAGGGTTTCGAAGCGTTTCACTTGCTTCTTTACTATGTCCCCCCAGTGTTGCCACCGCTCTGTGGTGTACCTCGCGGCAGTGTGGACGGCTGTACCTCTTTTATTACCCCATCCATATACAGATGGAACAACCATGGAGACATGACGCATCACTGTTTTAATCCAACCAAAATCGTTTTTATTATTATTATTATTATTATTATTATTATTATTATTATTATTATCATTATTATTATTAGTGTTATAATAATAATAATAATAATAATAATAAGTAGTAGTAGTAGTAGTAGTAGTAGTAGCAGCAGTGTTATTATTATTATTATTATTATTATTATTATTATTATGGACATTTGTGACGGGAGGGGTTTGGTGATGGGCAATACCCTCTGCAGACAAAATGATCCACAGGTATACGTGGCGAGTGATGAGAAGGGAGAGTGGTAAACTGAATGAATGGAAGGCAATGACTGATTATGTGTGTGTGGATGATAGAATGGTAAGGTGTGTAATGGACGCAAGACAATATAGACATTGGGGGAGTGGACCTTCTGACCATCACTTGGTGGTGGTGAGTATCAAGGTCCAAGTGAAATGGAGATATAGATGAAGGGAAGGACAAGAGGAAGTAGTTCATACAAGGAGGGTGGAAAGGTTACAAGAGGATGGAATAAAGGCGAATTATAAGAGAGAAATGGATGAGCGACTGGGTAAATATAGATTGGAGCAGATGGGGTACATGGAAGGTGTGTGTAAGATATTCACAGGAGAAATCTATGCAGCATGTGAGGTGGTGTGTGGGGTGAAGAGAAGATGAAAGGGGGTGCAGGGAACAGCATGGTGGACTGAAGAGGTGAGAGAGGCTGTGGCACAAAAGAAGGCATATAGTGACTAGATGAGAAACAGGTATGTGGAGGAAGTTGAGTGACGGAAGAGAGAGTAATATGTAGAGAGGAAGAAAGAGGTGAAAAGATGTAAGAGAGAGTAAGAAGAGAGTGGATGAGCAATTTGGGAGGAATTCATGTGCAAAGTGGAGAGAATGTAAGAAAATGTTCTGGAAAGAGGTAAAGAGAGTTAGACAGGGTGCCAAAGAAGTTAGATGGGGAGTGAAAGATAAAAATAGTAGATTACTAATGGAGAAGGGATGAGGAATTGGAAGGAATTTGAGTGTAAAGTGGAGGGAATCTGAGAAAATGTTCCGGAAAGAGGTAAAGAGAGTCAGACAGGGTGTTACAGAAGTTAGTCGGGAGAGTGCAAGATTAAAATGGTAGATACTAATGAAGAATGGAGAAAAAGTGAGCAGATAGAGAGAACATTTTAAGGAATTGATGAACAAAGAGAATGAAAGCAATGCGAGTATAAGTGGCTGGGGAATGGCTGGGAGAGGGAGGGAGGTGAGAAGAGAGGAAGAAATCAATGGGATGGAAGTTGTGGAAGCAATGAATAAAGTTAAAATGGGGAAAGCCCCAGGAATTGATGGAGTGTGTGGTGAAATGCTGAAGCATGGGGGAGAGATAGTAGCAGAGTGGATGTGGAAGATGTGCAAATTGGCCAGGGAGGAGGGTGAAGTCCCGGAGGATTGGAAGTCAGGTATAATGATTCTCTTGTACAAAGGAAAAGGGGAAAAAAAAGTGTGTGGTAATCATAGGGACATTTGTCTTCTTAGTGCAATAGGAAAAGTATTTGGTAAGATACTTACTGACGGAGTTAGGAAAATAACAGAAGAATTAGTTGGAGAAGAACAGGGAGGTTTTAAGAAGGGAAGAGGTTGCATAGATCAGAGATTCATTCATAGGTCTTTAATGGAAAAGTTTTTAGAGAAGGGGAAGTAGTTCTACGCTACCTTCATGGATTCGGAAAAAGCATTTGACAGGGTGGATAGACAAGGCTTGTGGAAAGTATAAAGAATATACGGAGAAATGGGAAAATGTTGAAGGCAGTGAGGAGCATGTATGAGGGTGCTAAGGCTGCAGTGCTTGTGGATAGTGAACTGAGCGAATTTTTCTATTTGAAGATTGGATTGAAATAGGGATGTGTCATGTCTCCATGGTCATTCAATCTGTATATGGATGGGGTTATACTCGTAAAAGAGATACAAAGTAGGGCAGTGGATGTTGGAGCGGCCTTAATGAGAGAGGGCAGTGCGTGGAAACTCCCTGTACTGTTGTTTGCAGATGATACTGTGTTATTAAGTGAAGACGAAGGGGAGCTGCAAGGCTTGGTGAATGAGTTTGGGAGAGTGTGTAAGAAACGGAATCTAAAGGTGAATGTAAGGAAGAGTAAAGTTATGGTCTTCGAGAGAAATGAAGACATTGAATGAACAATGAAGTTGAATGAGGAGGAAATGGAAAATGTGACTGTGTGTAAGTACTTGGGTAGTGTGATAAGTAAGGATGGAAGTTTAGAGGGTAAAGTGCTTGAAATGGTACAAAAAGGAAGAAATATTGCTGGTTCCTTGAAAGCACTGATAAGAAACAGGGAAGTGCGCATGGAAGTGAAAAAGCTACTACATGACAGTATTGTGATACCAACTCTAATGTATGGAAGTGAAGCTTGGACCTTGTAGGACGGACACAAGTCAAGAGTGAGAGCAGTGGAAATGCGTTATTTGAGAGGAGCCTGTGGAGTCACAGGGAGAGACAGACTGACAAATGAGGAAGTGAAGGAGTGTTGTGGTGTGGATGTGGATGTGATAGGAAGTGTTAGGAGAAACACATTGAGGTGGTTTGGGCATGTTGAGATTATGGAGGGTGAGAGACTGACAAGGAGAATGTATGTGAGGGAGTTGGAGGAGGGGAGAGGGAGGGGAAGGCCAAGGATGAGATGGAGGGATGGAGTGGAGAGGCATATGAGAGTGGGATGAGCTGGGAACAGGGCAATGAAATGGTGGGGGACAGTGTGACATGGAGGTGATTTGTTTGTGGCCACCCCTTACGGGATTAAGGCGTCTGGCAATAGATAGATAGGTAGATAAATAGACTATTATTATTGTTATTATTATTATTATTACTATTACAGCTCTCTTGCCGCCAGGTTAGGATCGGAGCTTGAGAGTGACTGGTGCGAAATAAAACATCCCAGCTGCCCCCTACACCACCGGCCATCGTGACTGACAAGGATAGCACCAACATAGTCCCCCACACTACCATGTTATACTTTATTCCCTTTAATATGGCATAAATCTGTCATCTTAGCTGCCAAGGACACTATGGCGTTCAAATATTTACTCTGCCTCCATGCCACAGTACAGGAAGCAGTTAACGATGCAGTAAAGTTAGACACTTTCCATCACCCTATGCTTAAGAAATGAGACCCCGAAAATTCAGAGCATGTTCATCTCTCTCTCTCTCTCTCTCTCTCTCTCTCTCTCTCTCTGTTATATATAAAATCTTAGCTCTATATCAACGCGAACAATGTATCGATTTCTTAAATAAAAATTTTTCAAAATGTCTGCCTACAGTGATACAAGGAATGTGTTTGCTTTGACCCGTTTTTTTCTGTTTAGGGGTGCGATACTCTAACATACTGTACTTGAGATCGAGGCCCTGTCCTAACACTTCTTCCTAAGTGATTTATTTTACCACTCCTTACCATCCTCTTCTGTGTCATTCAGATCACTCAATTACCTCCATACTTACCATCCATACTTACCTCTATACTTACCATCCATGCTTACCTCTATACTTACCATCCATACTTACCTCCATACTTACCATCCATACTTACCTCTATACTTACCATCCATACTTACCTTCATACTTACCATCCATACTTACCATACATACTTACCTCCATACTTACCGCCATACTTACCTCCATACTTACCGCCATACTTACCTCCATACTTACATCCATACTTACCGCCATACTTACCATCCATACTTACCTCCATACTTACATCCATACTTACATCCATACTTACATCCATACTTACCGCCATACTTACCTCCATACTTACAGCCATACTTACCTCCATACTTACATCCATACTTACCATCCTCCATACTTGCCATCCATACTTGCCATCCATACTTACCATCCATACTTACCTCTATACTTACCATCCATACTTACCTCTATACTTACCATCCTCCATACTTACCATCCTCTTCTGTGTCATCCAAATCACTCAAATATATACCTCCATACTCACCACAAACAACATACATATTGATATTAACCATCCGTATCCAAAAATAAATCGCTAAGGAAAAGGTGCTAGTGAGTTTAACAAAATACATGTTGCAATAAAATACATGTTGCAATAAAATACATGTTGCAATAAAATACATGTTGCAATAAAATACATGGTGCAATAAAATACATGTTGCAATAAAATACATGTTGCAATAAAATACATGTTGCAATAAAATACATGTTGCAGTAAAATACAAGGTAGTCGATACATTGCGCCAGCCCATTCCTGCGTGCTGCTGGAACCGTAACCCCTTTTCCTTAGCGAGTTGTTTTGCTTAATACTCCTCACTGTCTTCTGTGTTCGTAAATTCTTCTAATATCGC
Organism: Coenobita brevimanus; assembly: GCF_032717465.1. NCBI lineage: Eukaryota > Metazoa > Arthropoda > Malacostraca > Decapoda > Coenobitidae > Coenobita > Coenobita brevimanus. Next base: position 31,971,485 of record NC_137041.1, read on the forward strand.
CTCACTTCACATACGTAATGTGTTCAGGAAACTCCCTAACACCTTTTCCTTAGCGAGTTTTTTTTGCCTAAACACCTTGCTTTCCCCTTCTGTGTTACGTAAATTCCTCTAACGTCGCCTCACTTTACATACATAACGTGGAAAACGACGAATAAACTGCTGAGGGAGAGGCGTTAGGGAACTTCCTTAACTGACAAGAATACGAGTCTGTGTTTTAGTTCTTCACGAAAACTGACCAAGCCGTCCCCCTAACACGCAAGGCTAGAGGAGTGCAGTATATAGCCCTCCCTGTCCTACACACAGTTAAAATGCACGACTTCGATGACGCACTTTTGGACGCGGGAGCTTTGCTAGGAGGGGCCTGGTCAGTCACTCACGCCTTAAGGATTTCCACACGCAAGGTGCCTCTCTCCACACGATTTTATTTGTGATTTCATTCGAACTGGGGGGCAGGGGTAATACAGCCTTCATTAGCCGAAAAATATTGTCCTTTTGAAGCCTGTTTGGTGCAGAAAAAGACAATACCAAGACTCTACATCATTTCCATAGCACTTCTTAGTGACTAGTATCATGAATTAGTGTCAGGTGTCAGTCTCTTCTCATAGAGGAGCATTCAAGATGGAGGGAAGGCAATATTTTAGGCCAAGCTCGAGTAAACAGAGTATAGGAGCAAACTGTCCATCTGTCATCTTGAATGCCGAGCTGTAACACTAATATAGCATTACAGTGTAGTGCTAGTCACGATGAAGTACCATGAAAAGGATGTACAGCCGAGTATTGTTTTATGTCCACTGTTACGGAACAGAGAAAGATAAGGTACACTTTAAGTGAGAATACTAAAAATCATTACTGTCCCGTAAAGTTCCAGGTTCAAAACAAAAGAGTTAGGTAAAATTACAAGTTAAAGTTTAATGCTCAAACTAACAACAAAACATTCAGGACTCATAAGGATAATGTAAAGGCAAAAAACAGGTTAAATACTGTATATGGTTAACTGCAATAGCCTCTATTAACACCAAATTAGCAAGAATAAATTTATCTAAGTCAGCCCTGATAAAATGAGAAACCGGATAATGCTCAGTGAATGCAAGATATATTATTACAGATACAAAATATTATCAAAAATGACTGACATAAAATCACAAGAATGCCAAAAAGCTCACTAGGCCTACGAATCAACACCCTATGCTATACAGTACAAGAAAAAATGTAGTACCACTTACACTCAAATTACACAGCAGCTGGATGGTTGGAGACTTCCTGAGCACTCACAAAACTAATAACAACTGTACAGGGGAGGACAGAGATGTGAACAAAATGAGGAGTAGATCTAAGTGGCAATTAATGCAGAGACTGAGCTCATTATATAGGGGCCGGCAGAGCTTGATACAACTTGTAAGAAGGACGCGCAAATGAAGCCAGAGGGGACAAAGAGTTGACAATCCTGCTCTGAACAACAGAAAGAACGACTTACTCTACTATAAGGGAGGAGGGGGGGAGTGAGGTAGAACACGCTCGTGATCAAACATGCAGCATACTGTACGTTAGAATTACACAAAGGATGATGAAATCAGAGGCTATGTAACACCACACTGAGCTACGGGAAGTAAGCTGCAAAAGGACGAAAATCTAGGCCAAGAATAAAATATATATCATCAGAACATGGGATGCCGTGACCCCGTCGGTAAGGAGGTAGTCTGCTATCCCAGTGGACCAGGGTGTGAATCCTGGCTGGGCCACGGAATACTTTAAAGGCTTTGAATTTCGTTAAAGGACTATATCATAAGACCCGCCGACATGTAAAAAACACGTACCCAGTTAATACCATTACACCAGTCCTGTATGAGACAACCCTAGCGTGTATTCAGTATGGACGGTGGGTGTTTGCGCCGAAGTAGTGACATGTGGAGGTGTATGGTACTATCACTGAAGGACTGCTGGGCCTCAGGGAACAAGCTTTTAAACCTGTGCCTTCAATCGGACACATTAGGAAAAAGGAAGTAAAAAAAAGGGGGGGGGGCCACCAAGAGCAAGAATCAGTTAAAACATTTTTGTCACCTGCGCTACAGAGACTGGACGAAGGTTATGCTTTCCCCCGTGTCTGTTTGTCTGTGGGTTTGTTTGTATATATAACATTTCAAAAACTTGTTACTGGGGTTCAGTGAAATATGGTGGATAGGTCAACAGAGGGTCAAGGGAGAGGTAATTAGATCTTGAGGTGGATTTGGGTGCGGGAAGAAATCTTACCTTTTATTGGAGCTGGCGGAGGTATGCGCTCTCTGAAACTTGTACCACGGCAGACTCAGACCGTAGAATTAAATGACTATGTGAGAACGTCAAAATATTGGTCTGGTGGGAAAGACGACTTGCAGAAGTTAGTCGTTGTTGTCGGTGGAGGATTACGCTCTGATATTGTTGTTGTTGTTGTTGTTCCAGGTTCATCTGAAACATGAACCCAGTGTGCTACCGGCCTACACTTCCCTTCTGCTGCCTATCCTCTTTTGGGTGGATAGGAAAGTAACTGAAGGACGTTTTTATAACCAAGCAGCTTAGCCGACTGGTTAGATCGATGCCACCACGTGAAGGCGATCCTCTCCAGCACAGTGTGTGTGTATATATATATATATATATATATATATATATATATATATATATATATATATATATATATATATATATATATATATATATATACACACACACACACACACACACACACACACAACACCAGTTCTTTGCTAAAAGAATTTATTGTGTATTAATGGTTTAGGCAAAGGATAGCTTTTTTATACTTTGTTGTATTTTATTTTATCCATTTACTTAATTTTTAGGGAGGCTTCCAGACCTGAAAATGTAGGGTGGTTAGTCCTATGGTGGAGACGAGTGTTTCCCCATTTAACCCTTTATACCTTTTTATTTTAAACAGACCCAAAATTGCCATCTCTCCATCTTGAAGTCTGATTTGTGGCAAGAGATTAACACTAGAATACGATGCAAGTCAGGAATAAGCACTGTGGAAAGGGTGCACGGCCGTACCATTGTCATTATCTGACGATGAGCCTCGTGAAATAAGCTGCAAATGGACGAATATCTGGACCAAATTGAGGTGAAAGAATTATAGGTAGGCCACGGGATGCTGGACTGTCACGGTCGGCATATAGGGTAACATGTGAACCGTGAGCCCTGTATGGTACCTTGCAGAGGCACAGGTGGAGCGTGGTGTAAAAAGTGGGGCAGGCTGGGGCCGTCACCTCTGCTTCAGGCCCTCCCAGCTGTCAACTTGTCAAGGGGAGAGGTTATACGCGGTGTTGCTCTAACGCGTAATTTACACCATATACTCTAACACTATTGTTTGTTTCGCCCACTGTCTCTTCTTGACCAAGCCTCCTTTCTTCCCACAAACCTCCTTTTTAGGTAGGTTGGTTGGTGGGTAGATAGGTAGGTAGGTAGAGAGAGAGAGAGAGAGAGAGAGAGAGAGAGAGAGTCTGATAGACCGTGGGAGTCAGTAACCTTCCCTTGGTCCCGAATTCATCACTACTCTGTCGTGTGATTTGTTTGTTCTAGGAAGGACCATTGAGTGGGACTCGAGAATCCCCTCATGACTCTCGTTCTTACTGCAGAACACACACACAGATCTGACTTACAGGGAGGACTGATCGTAAGTCTGTTTGTGAATTCTGGACCGGGATACACAAACAAACTTACAAAGAAATCCCTGTCGTAACTTAGACTTGTTATTTACAGGTGGAACGAGAGGCACGTATATCCTACATTTTCCTTTCCCTGTTCTTCCCGGAAAATGTAAACTTTCGGTAACTTTCCTGTCGTACCCAACTTTTTTTTTTTTTTTTTTAATGACGAACGAATGCCATGGGAAGATGATGCAGCCTCCTTGTCCTAGCTAAAATGAATCTTAAGTTACGACACTGAATCGATCGTAAATATGTTTGATAAAATCACCCCCAGCCATTTTCTACAATTAATGAGTCTCCTTAGCAGCCCTTATTTTATCAGCACCAATTTCCCAAGAAATTGGACGGAGGTTGTGTAATCATCCGTCTGTCTGTGTGTTTGTTTGTGCACATTATATCTCAAAAAGTTGTCATCGGATTTCATTATAATCTGGTGGACAGGTGGACAGTGGGTCAAGGAGGAGTTGATTAGATTCTGAGGTGGCTCTGGATTCGGATGCAGTAGTAAATCAAAATTTATTGGAGTTGGGAGTATGCGTTTTCTGAAATATGTAACAGGACAGACTTGGACCGTAAAATTTACGTATTATGTGAGACGGAAAGGAATTCGTCAAGGAGTGAAATTACACCAGTAAATCATAATCTTATTGGCGTTGGCGATGGTATGCGTTCTGCGAGTGCTTTCTAAGTTTGTATTTTTTGCTCTTGTGTGGTAGCTAGAGTTCAAAATTAAAAATAAAGCTCTAAGTAAGAACACAATTTCGGCTCAAAAACATTTACAAATGCGATCCACGAGCTGTCACGGCTCTCTCTCTCTCTCTCTCTCTCTCTCTCTCTCTCTAACACCACTTCTTAGCGACACACTGTGCATACAATACTAAACTTTATCATTATCTTGCATATTTATGGCTTTGCAATAACGACATAGGTTACATAAATAACATTCAGACCATTAACGAATCATAGCAGAAAAAATAAGTGAAGTGCAAGGAAGCCTCATTAACTGGCGAGAGGAAGGATGCGTCACCATGGCAACACGTGAACCGCGACACAGTACCGTAACAATGGAGGTGTGACTCGCGGGAGACTGAGCCGGGCTGGCCTCCGTTTAGGCTCAGTAGTCAATAACCCGCCAGGCGCCAGCTCTCAAGGGGGTGAGTGTCCCCGTTACTTCTCTTTGCCCTAATATTTTTACCTTAACCTGACCTAAAATTTCCTCCTGTCTGTCTTGAATGTTAAGATGTAGCAAGAATATAACACTATAATACGAATACGGTACCAGTCACGAAGAAGTGCTATGGCAAGAGTGTACAGCTACTGCATTATCTTGTCACCGCAGGAAATAAGTCACAAAAGAATGAACATGTGGACCAAATTAAGGTAAACGAGCTACAGCAATATGGCGGGGTCTGGGGCTCTGGGTTGGTCTGGATTCTGGCCTCATGCTCAGTGCCTCTCCAGCTGGGGAAGGGGAATGTTGCACACCTCCCCTGACAAACGACATTCGTCTTAACTTTGCCCAGATTTTCGTCTTGTAGCAACTTATTTCACGTACTTCAGTGGCAAATTAAGACAATACTAAGGCTCTGCATTCATTCCACTGCAATTCGTGACTAGGAGCATCTAGTGTTACAGCTCAGCAATGAAGATGGGGTGGCGACAATTATAGGCCGACGTGAAGGAAGTGCAGTGATGGCTCCCCCAGGCCCCACCCAACTCAACCATCCCTCAAGCTTTAACTCGATCGGCTACCCAGGTGAGGAGGCTCGCTGGGGAGATGGGAAGAAAGGGCATTGGTACACACACACACACACACACACACACACACACATCATCGGAAAACTGGAAGTAGTCAATGGTACACACACCAGAGAGAGAGAGAGAGAGAGAGAGAGAGAGTTTGCTGAGTATATGGGACCAACTCTATGCATTTTTTCCCTTAATAACAACAAATATTAATAGCAATACCAAGCTTGCTCGGTCGATCATGCTCCTCTCTTCAACTTTTGGATCCCTGTATCTTAATTTACCGTGTTTACAGTCATGACCAAAAGTTTGTCTACACTTCGCCAGCTGTGGCACTGGAAGGTGTTACATGAACGGTTTTTGTGCTACATTGTTTTTACTTTGGCCCAGATTATCTTCCTTTTGGAGTTTATTTCACGATGCTTAGTGTTCTAGAACACAACACACTACGGCTGTACATCCTTTACATAGCACTCCTTTTTGACTGGCACTGTATCCTAACGTTACTCCTCTGTTACAATTCAGCATTTTAGTCGGAGAGATGGCAAATTTAGGCCAAGTTAGAGTAAAAGGAGTAAAGTAATGTAAAACACAGGAAAAATGTATGAGAAGGAGGGATAATATGTCTCCTGGGGAGGAATGAGACATGGAAGATCGCAGTGCCAAAAGAGGATTATCAGTGAACTTTGGTTATGGCTGTAAATATAGGGGGGGTGGGGAATATAAACGTCCTTACTTGAAAGAGTGAAACGTGTTCTCAGAGGTTCCACAAATTTACAGGAAAAAATATATATCTTATTAATAATTTTACCCTGTCAATAATTCTGTTCAAAAGATTAATACGGAGAGGGCTTGTTAATTCTTTACGAAAAGGCCGTGGTCTTTCCATGTTTCTATTAAAATGCGTCTTTCACGGCTTACTTGCTATTTTTCCTGAATTATCGCAGCTACCGGGCATTTTTATAAACTTACTTCTGAAAGCTATAAATGAGGATTTAGAATACGTAAATATTCCGCCGACGTCTGCCAGTAGCCAACCATATTTAACGTTCCTAACGCGTTAATATGAAAGCTGGCTGTCAAACGCAAAGTCTACTAATACCAAGTCGGTTCACTTTCCCTCAGGGCGCAGGGAGGCGTGGCTTGTGTGTGACGTCAGTTGGCTTAAGGAACAGAAAATGTATAAGAGGGCAGACTCAAATTAAACATTTATATTAAGGGAAAACGAAGAAGGGGAAGAAGTGCGGACTCGTTTAACTGTATAACATACCAGTAGGTTCCCTCACATCCCTACGCCTTCCCTCACACCCTCATACCTTCCCTCACACATTTCAGTCCCTTCCCTCACTTCCGACTGAAAATGTGTCATGATCTGGAGAGTGCAGCATATATCCACTCACCACCACAGTCAGGCGTCAACTGAACTTGGGTTTCATGCCAGCTGACGTCACTCTGATGCTCCGCCCCCTGCGCCAGCTTGGACCCGTTTTAGATGGAAGTGATCCGACTTGGTATTAGTAGACTTAGGTCAAACACACGTTAGGTTACGTTAAGTTAGGTTAGGTTTGGTTAACTCGTTAAGCAGGGCCCATATACATATGTATATGGGCCTTGTCGTTAAGTATCCCATAGTTTTGACACAGGATACATTGACGCGTTCACCAGGAACGGTGGTGGTTGGTAAACAACGCGGCCAGTCGGAGAGACTGTTGGTAAACACTGCCGCTGGCGACTTGACCGCTTCATTAAACTCCCGAAAATATGTAAATTTTTTTTCGCAATAATTTCTTCCAGTCACAACTCGACAGTTAACTATCTGTGCTGCATTTGTACCAAAATTACTTACCTTGAGATCACGAGTTCGTTTATATAGGTGGAATCGCCGTGTGCATTTGGTAAAATTTACCGTGGAATGATAACGATTATTATTATTATTATTATTATTATTATTATACAGGTCTAACTAAGAACCAAGGTCACTAGATAGAAAAATGTACTGAAATTTGAAAGGTTTGGTTCCGATCTACTTCTTTTTCAGGTCAGGTCTCGTGGGTTATTAATATTCTTTTCACGCATTTTTGTATGATTTATAAGTACCACTTAATGCGTATATGGGCTGAAGTGGCGCTGGGTGAAATGAAGGTGGGTACAGGTGGGCCCCGAGAAGGGTACTTAGAACCGACACTGCATCTCACCTCATAGGCCATTTGTGAGCTGCGAACTACAAAGATCAAAATATTGGTATTGATAGCTTTTAAAGTTTTTGCACTATTCTTGTTTCAAATAGCAACATACCATTTGAAAATACAGTACCATTAATATAATATCAAATACTTGCTGAACTACGTTATTTCAATTTTTCCGTTCATATGACGAGTCCAAAATCGAAGACCGTCCATCTTCTCAGTGTTTGTGAAATTGTTTATTATTTTCCATATTTACTGCAGAATCAAATCATAACATTGTTCAGCATGTACCTGGTATAACGTCACACGATATTTATTTATTTTAAAGGCTATTTAAACTGATAGTACGAAATTAAAGTGGATATTTTTTTTACTTGAAATCCATAACTCGCTAGTGGTCAGCTGCGCATCTGACTAAGCCCTTCTTCAGCTTCCTTGCCTTCACCATGACCGTCGTGCACTAGACAGGCATAAGTTAAAACCTCCTGCTGCTGCTCCTCCCTCAGGCAGTGGTGTCGGGGGATGGCAGCAAGGACTTCGACATCCCAGGGACGCTAACAGCAACCTTGCCTTCCTGGCCTTCATCATGACCCTCTTGGATACCGTCGTTAATATTGTCTCCATCATCAACGACAACAATAATAACAATAACAACAATAATAACAACAATAACAACAATAACAACAACGCTAACATCAATGACTTGGTGGCGATGAGTATGTAAGTACTGGTGTGGGTTTTGTAAATAATAACCGCATCGTATGGTTTGTATCGTTTACAAAGGTTCAATCATGCTTGCCTGTGTCGGCCTCCGTCACCTAATGGCAGCTCTCCACCCTGTTCGATCTCTGGCAGGCTCCCAATTCAGTCCCTTATCCCTAAGCAGTAGTAGCAGTAGTAGTAGTAGTAGCAATAGTAGTAGTAGTAGTAGCTGCAGTAGTAGTAGTAGCAGTAGTAGTAGTAATAGTAGTAGTAGTAGTAGCAGTAGTAGTAGTAGTTGCAGTAGTAGTAGTAGCTGCAGTAGTAGTAGTAGTTGCAGTAGTAGTAGTAGCTGCAGTAGTAGTAGTGGTAGTAGTTGTAGTAGTAGCAGAAGTAGTAGTAGTAGTAATAGTGGTGGTAGTAATAGCAGTAGTGGTAGTAGTTGTAGTAGTAGCAGCAGTAGTAGTAGTAGTAATAGTGGTGGTAGTAATAGCAGTAGTGGTAGTAGTTGTAGTAGTAGCAGCAGCAGTAGTAGTAGAAGTAATATAATGATAATGATGATAATGATAATAATAATGATAATAATAATAATAATAATAATAATAATAATAATGATGATGATGATGGATACAAAGATCTCTACCTAGGGCAACAGGTGGAGATCAGTAACTTTCCCCATATAATTCTTTCCGTACCAATACTTTCCTATACTAATGTCTTGGCATTGACTTCACTGCACTCCAAAGTTCAGCAAGCAGCATCGTAGCTCTTATAGGCCAATATTCTCGTCGGCTAAGGAAGCTCTCCAGCACCTTTGCCTGAGCAATTTGTTTTATTTATGACACATAACTGTCCTCTTCTTTGTTACATAAATCCTTCCAGTATCGCCATACTTTGCATATATTACATACAAAAGGATATTAATTGGCCTCTGCTTATAATAAATAGCCAAAGAAGAGGTGTTAGGGGCTTCCTTAACCCTCCTCAGGTAGACCTACAGTTTCACTTACAACTTAGGTACTCCTGGGTCTGTCAGACCCAGCTTTTAAAAAATGCTGTAGTGTCACACATGTTTTATATTATGAATTCCTGAATATCCTGCCATTTATTAGGCCTTATCAGTTACAGAACTATGCGAATAATTTTTAATTCACTGAACTCCACATATAAAAAAAAAAAATATATGAATAATTTGCCAAACTTTTTTTTTTTTTTTTTTTCAGTCACCATACTGTACACTAAAACAAAGAACTCTATGAGCCTAGCACTTGTCACACAGTGAGGGATGGAGGACCTTCATTATGGGCATAGTGGATCCCACACAGCATAAAATCAACTTGTAAACTCATAGTGAAAAATTCTCCCCCCTCAGGTACACCTGGGTCTCACAGACCCGACATGCAATTCTGAGTGATATATTGCAAAAACATAGACACGAAAGCAACTCCCCTACACCCTGCATTGGCACAAAAAGTTAGGAAGTTATTGAGAAGGACAGGGATCCCAGGCATCTATAAGTTGTTGAACTATACCATCGAAAAAATTGCCTGCAAATTATGTTGCGGAACTATATCATTGAAAAATTGCCCGGGTCTGTCAGACCCAAGTCTACCTGAGCAGGGTTAAGCAACGAGAATACGGGCCCTAGACCCTTAATGACGTACTGGAGTGAGGTGCAGGTAATCATTCATCTGAGGGATACTATGCATCTTTGTCCACTACGTCACATTCAATTACTCAGATGGTACTGGATGATGTTCTTATGTCTGTCTCATGTTATACTCTTTTCACCAAATTTGGCCTAAAACTGGCATCTCTCCATCTTGAATGTTGTGCTGTAACAATAGACTAATACTAGGATATGATGCCAGTCACGAAGAAGTGCTGTGAAAAGACCATAGACAGTATTACCTTGTTGTGCCACTAAGTTAATGAAATAAACTGCATCCCAACTCCTCCTCTACCCACACTCCTTAGAACACTGGCTAAGGCAAAATACCTCTTACAGTGGCTGCCTAGCTTCATGGTCTAGGCAAAGATCTGGACTTAGCAATAATTGTCTGCCTTAATGGCTTTTGTGTAGTCGGTAGGCAAGAAATTAAAAATCTGTCTTCTACTTCTCCACGAACACCAACAATAATATTGGGATGGGCAAGTCCCTGATGGCGAGGCTGCATCTCTTACTACAGGAACATAAGACTTTGAAAAAATAACTGGCCGCCTCACTGACCCTGCTCTAACTGATGTGCAAGATTCTAAGCCTTGCAATTATTTTTTTCGATTTTTCCTCTTTTTCTGTTTCATTTCTTTTTCTTTCATTATTCTTATTCTTTCCTTTCTTTAACCTCAGTAGTAGTAGTAGTAGTAATAGTAGTATTTTCTTATTCATATTATTATACACAAACACCGACAACAATTTGGTGATGAGCTATTATATTATTATTATTATTATTATTATTATTATTATTATTATTATTATCATCATCATCACATCATCATCATCATCATCATCATCACATCATCATCATCATCATCATCATCATCATCATCATCATCATTATTACTAACTAAACAAGCGAATATAGTGCCTTGGACCAGGACGGACCATACGTTGACCACTAAGGAACGGACAAAGGACATTCTGAGGGTAGGGACGTGGACTGTGTGAGGAGTGAATGAAGAAGTGATAGAGAGAGAGATTGCTCAGGTGCTTGAGAATGCAAGAGTGGATGTATGTGGACTGACTGAAACTAAATGGTAAGGTGAAAGGGTAAGAGAATGGGAATGCGGTTTAGGTATATGTGCGGGAGTTAATGAGAATGAGAGGGCAAGAGAGGGAGTATGTCTGATGATAAGCAAGAAGTGGAAGGAGAATATAAGAGAGTATGAAACAGTGGGTGCAAGGATTGTATGGGTGAGGATGAAAGTAGGTATACAAGCGTGGGCGATTGTATGTGTGTATGCCCCGACAGAGGATCGAGTAGCAAGAGTGAAAGATGAGTTTTGGGCGAGTGCAGAAGCGTGTATGGACAAGTTTGAGAGGAGCGAGAGAGTGCTGTTGATTGGAGACATGAATGGCAAAGTTGGGAATGTACGAGTGGATGGAGTGGTTGGTCAGTGGGGTGTACCAGCTGAAGTAGATGGGAATGGTAGTGCTTTGGTGGACATCTGTGCTGGTAAGGGGTTGGCAATAGCCAACACCTTCTTTCGGCATAAGATGATCCACAGGTATTCATGGAGAGTCAAGAGGAGGATGGACGATGACCTTATTGAACGAAAGGCAATGACAGATTACGTGTGTGTGTGTGGATGAGCGATTGAGAAGACAAGTGTTGGTTGCAAGAGTGTGGAGAGGGTGGGGGAATGGAGTCTCGGATCATCACTTAGTGATGGCCAACGTAAGACTGCAAAGAAAATGGTTGAAGAGACGAAGGGGAAGACAGGAGGAAACAGCTCCTGTGAGAAGACTGGAGAAGTTGCAAAATAGTGAGAATATGGCAGAGTATAAGAGCATAGTGGAAGAAAGATTGGGAAAATATAAGTTAGAGCAGATGGAAGGGGTGGAAGACGTATGCAAGATATTCACGGAAAACATAGGCGCAGCGTGTGAGGTGGTTTGTGGCGTGAGGAGATGCAGGGGTGTGCAAGGGACAGCATGATGGAATGATGAGGTGAAACGAGCTGTGGAACAAAAGAAGAAGGCATATAGTGAATGGCTAGCGAGTAGAGGTAGGGGAGAAGATGAGAGAGAGAAGGGAGAGGTATATGTGAGCAGGAGAAGGGAGGTGAAGAGATTGGTGAAGGAGAGTAAGAAGAAAGTGGATGAGGAGTTTGGGAAGAATCTGAGTGTGAAATGGAGGGAGAGTAAGAAATTGTTTTGGAAAGAGGTAAATAAAGTAAGGCAGTGTGAATGGGGAAATAATAGGGGAGTGAAAGATAGGAATAATAGATTGTTGGTGGAGAAGAAAGAGATATTGAGGAGATGGAATGAGCACTTTGAGGATTTGTTGAATGTAGAGAGTGAGAGCAGTGCGAGTATAAGTGGTTGGGGAATGGCTGGGAGAAGAAGAGATGAGAGGAGGGAGGAAGAGATGAGTAAGGCGGAAGTAGTGGAAGCAATGAAGAAGATCAAGATGGGAAAGACCTTAGGAATCGATGGAGTGTGTGGTGAAAAGCTGAACTATGGGGGTGAGATTGTAGTGGAGTGGATATAGAAGTTATGTAGATTGGCGTGGGAAGAGGGAGGCATTCCGGAGGACTGGAAATCAGGTATAACTGTTCCTTTATACAAAGGAAAAAGGGAGAGAGAAGTATGTGGTAACCATAGGGGTATTTGCCTTCATAGTGTGACTGGAAAATATATGGTAGAATACTCATTGATAGGGTTAGGCATATGACAGAGGAGCTAGTTGGAGAAGAACAAGGTGGATTTAGGAAGGGAAAACGGTGTGTAGATCAGATATTTGTTTTAAGATGTTTAGTGGAGAAGTATCTAGAGAAGGGAAGGAAAGTGTATGCTGCCTTCATGGACTTGGAGAAAGCTTATGACAGAATAGATAGGCAAAGTATGTGGAAGGTATTAAGAGTATATGGAGTGGAGGGGAAATTGTTGAGTGCTGTGAAGAGTATGTACGAAGGAGCTAGGGCTACGGTGCGAGTGGATGGTGAACTAAGTGAGTTCTTTTATCTCAATGTGAGACTGAAACAGGGTTGTGTAATGTCTCCATGGCTGTTTAATATATACATGGATGGGGTTGTAAAGGAGGTGCAAGGTAAGGCAGATGATGTAGGGGTGGCTCCAGTGAATGAGGGTGAGATGTGGAAGATTCGTGTGTTGCTTTTTGCTGATGATACAAGAGTGTTGTGTGAAGATGAATGGGAGTTGGAAGGTTTAATGAATGAATTTGCAACAGTGTGTAGGAAGAGGAATCTGAAAGTTAATGTAAAAGAGAGTAAAGTTATGGTGTTTGAAAAGAATGAAGTCACAGAATGTACAGTGAGGTTGGATGGTGAGGATATGGAGAATGTGAGTGCATTCAAGTACTTGGGTAGTGTGATGAGTTAGGATGAAACTTTTGGGGATGAAGTGCTTGAAAGAGTACAGCAGGGAAGGAAGGTTGTTGGTTCACTGAAAGCAGTCATGAGAAATAGGGAGATAAGCATGGAAGTTAAGAAGTCACTGCATGATAGTATTGTGATCCCTACCCTGACGTATGGAAGCGAGGCATGGACCTTGCTAGAGGGGAACAAGTCAAGAGTGAGAGCAGAGGAAATGAGTTACCTGAGAGGAGCATGTGGAGTGACATGGAGGGACAGGTTGACGAATGAAGAAGTGAAGGAACGCTGTGGGGTGGATGTGGATGTGGTTGAGAAAAGTAGGAGGAAAACACTGAGATGGTTTGGACATGTGGAGAGAATGGAGAATGAAAGACTGACTAAGATGGTGTATGTAGGTGAGGTGAAGGAAGCGAGAGGGAGGGGAAGACCGAGGATGAGGTGGAGGGATGGAGTTGAGAGGTATATGAGGGAGAGTGGAGTGACTTGGGGGGAGGGTAGTCAAATGGTGCATGACAGGGCGACTTGGAGGCGTTTTGTCTGCGGCCACCCTTTGCGGGATAAGGGCGTCGGGCTATAGATAGATAGAGATTATTATTATTATTATTATTATTAAAATTTCCCACACTCCTTTGGGAAGTTTTCTTGTTTTTGTCAATATAATTAATAACATTTTTCCTACTCCATTTAAACCTGCAATATTTCAAGGGCTATTTGGCCTACAGCCTGTAATCTTTGTCAACTTAGTCGGACAGCTGTCGGCTTCTTTTGGCCAAATATGGCGGCAATTCATCAACCAGATCTCCGGATATTATCCAGAACACAGAAACGTGAGTAAGCCTCGGTATCTCAAAAACCGCTAAGGTAGGAAGCTGAAATGTTACTACAAAATGGCCTCAAGGCAGATGCAGGCCAGAAGGCTGTATGTTACTACAAAATGGCCTCAAGGCAGATGCAGGCCAGAAGGCTGTATGTTACTACAAAATGGCCTCAAGGCAGATGCAGGCCAGAAGGCTGTATGTTACTACAAAATGGCCTCAAGGCAGATGCAGGCCAGAAGGCTGTATGTTACTACAAAATGGCCTCAAGGCAGATGCAGGCCAGAAGGCTGTATGTTACTACAAAATGGCCTCAAGGCAGATGCAGGCCAGAAGGCTGTATGTTACTACAAAATGGCCTCAAGGCAGATGCAGGCCAGAAGGCTGTATGTTACTACAAAATGGCCTCAAGGCAGATGCAGGCCAGAAGGCTGTATGTTACTACAAAATGGCCTCAAGGCAGATGCAGGCCAGAAGGCTGTATGTTACTACAAAATGGCCTCAAGGC
>NC_137041.1:31988688-32069337 GCF_032717465.1 Coenobita brevimanus
GCACCTAATGTTGTGAACACATGGAGAGTGAATCGACTGTGGTAAACATGTTGGATCCTTTCTTGATAGTTTTTTTTTTTTTTTCCACTCGCCTGCAGCCTCGGAAGATAATTCACGGTGACAAGCTGCCGTGGAATCAAATATCCTAATGTCGAAGAAAGCCCTCTGCCGTGTCCAGAAACCTTAAGCACTGACATCCACTTTTGCATCAGTTGGCGAGTTTGCTATTCTGTGGATGACGTGCTCACCGACTAGACTCTAGAGGGAGCAGAGCAGACTCTATGGTGACAACATGACATGTTTCCTACAGCATTTTTGCAGTGAGATCACGTACTTCATCATGTACGTAACCCATTACTACTACTTCTACTGCTACTTTTGTTACGAGAGAGCGAGCGAGCGAGCACAGCTGGCCTAGTGATGTTTATGGTATGTTAAGCTGAGAAATGAGCAGCCCGACACGACCTGGCCCGGCCCAACACGACACGGCCCAACCGTGACGATTTTCAAAAGTTAATAACTTATCTATTATGTGAGATAGAGCACATTCTTTCAGTAAGTAGTAGAAACATTCAGCAAATTTCGTTTTTAGCTATATATTTACTCATGAGACCAGCGAAACACCTTGGAATCCCAGCTTTCCAAGGAAATGTACCGAGGGCTTCAACTGACATGCTTCTCTATGAAATAGAATTAAAAAAAGATTTCCTGTTGTAACAGTATGTTTTCTTGCATGAATTCTAACAATTAAATACCGGGTCCTATGTTCATAATTTTACATGAATGTTGTGTCTGTTTAGGGGGTGAAATCATCAAGGGTAATTGCCTCATTTCTAGGTTTTATCATTCAGTCAATAGCCAGGCGTTTACCTATGCAGGTTGTTGACACGGCAAGTCAGGAGTAGAGAACTGAATATTGCTCGAGTGATAAATGCTACGGCGCTTCACTATATGCACATCCAGAGAGAAAACATGAGAAAAAAAAAACGTGAGAAGGTAAACATTTTAGCTCAATTATTCTCCTATTATAGTTCAACTGCGTCACCAGAAATGTGCAAGTTTACACCAAGATGAAATTATGATGATAGGCATATGTACACACAACAAAAAAACTATCGTTACACCTTCTGCGCGATATAAAATGACACACGAATGAAGGTTTTTGACAACAGCCTCCTCCATTGGTATCCCTGCGTGTGTTTGTTGCATATTTATTATAAGCTATATCCATTGCTTCTCCCATGCATATTTCTACCTCGTCCTATTTGGCAACTCACCCACTGTCAGGCTTACCAACCCTAGCGAGACAGCCAGGTTGTTCAGTATGAAACACATCGGACCCCCCTGTAACGATAGTTTTTTTGCTGTGTGTACACACGCTTACTTGCCCTTCTAGTGCTCACAAAACGCACTTTAGTGGTTATTATCATTATTATTTCTGTTTTCATTTATTATCATTAGTAGTAGTAGTAGTAGTAGTAGTATTCATTTACAGGAACACCAGCAGCAATATGGCGATGAGCTATTATTATTATTATTATTATTATTATTATTATTGTTATTCTCGTACAGGAACAACAACAACAATATGGTGATGGGCAAGTCACTGCTGCAAAGGCTGGCCAGATTCTTGCGTCACTCCGCCACGGGGGTCACGGCAGCCGTCACTGCAGCCATCACCTCTGTGTTGCCTCAGTCTTCATAATTAGTCACCTTCATAATTATTCACCTTTATAATTATTCACCTTCATAATTATTTCTTTATAATTATTCACCTTCATAATTATTCACCTTCAAATGATTCACCTTCATAATTATTCACCATAATTATTCACCTTCATAATTATTCTTCAAATTATTCACCTTCCTAATTACTCACCTTCCTAATTATTCACCTTCATAATTATTCACCTTCATAATTATTCACCTTCATAATTATTCACCTTCAAATTATTCACCTTCCTAATTACTCACCTTCCTAATTATTCACCTTCATAATTATTCACCTTCATAATTATTCACCTTTATAATTATTCACCTTCATAATTATTCACCTTCAAATTATTCACCTTCATAAATACTCACCTTCCTAATTATTCACCTTCATAATCATTCACCTTCATAATGATTCACCTTCATAATTATCCAGCTTCATAATTATCCAGCTTTCTCAGCATTCTTCGTCTATGAGAGATGTGGCTGGGAATAAATTGCCTTCCTGCCACCCTGCCTTTCGCCATTAAGCTGCCCTTCCTCCACTCACACTACTCTCGTTCCCATCCCTTTTCGCTGCATCTCCCCATCTCATCCTCGGCCTCCCTCTCACATCACTCTTGGGTCTCGTCAGTTAAGGAAGCTCCCCAGCACCTTTTCTTGGCCGATTTATTGTGCTTATTACACATTACTGTCCTATTCTGCGATACATAAAGCCTTCAAACGTCGCCATCGCCACTCTCATCACCAGTCATCACCTTCATCACCACTGTCATCACCACTATGATCACTTTCACCACCACTGTCATCATCATCACTGTCATCACCACTATGATCACTTTCACCACCACTGTCATCATCATCACTGTCATCACCACTATGATCACTTTCACCACCACTGTCATCATCATCACTGTCATCACCACTATGATCACTTTCACCACCACTGTCATCATCATCATCACTGTCATCACCACTATGATCACTTTCACCACCACTGTCATCATCATCACTGTCATCACCACTATGATCACTTTCACCACCACTGTCATCATCATCACTGTCATCACCACTATGATCACTTTCACCACCACTGTCATCATCACTCCTCACCATCACCATTGTCATCACCACTGTCATCATCATCATTTTTGTTATCACCTTCATTACCACTATCATCACCATCACCACTGTCATCATATTCATACCAGTCATGATCACCAGTCATCACTAAGCTACTGTCATCATCATCACCACTGTTATCACCTTCATCAACACTGTCATCTTCCTCACTGTCATCATCATTCTCATCACCAGTAATCACCTTCATCGCCCTTGTCTTCACCTTCATCACCACTGTAATCACTTTCATCACCAGTGTCATCACCTTCACCACTCTCATCACCACCTCTTTTAATCACCTTTAAAGTCATTAATCTGTCGTTAATATTCTGCAGCACTGACTGTTAAAAATGAGACGATATGGGTTTAAAAATGTGTGTGTGTGTGTGTGTGTGTGTGTGTGTGTCGTTACTGTAGACCCTTTAAAGATATATTGTAATAACCCATGGTATACTTTCCCACAGAAAAAGGAAAAGCTTGTATATATTAAAGCCTAAGAAACCTTTGAAAGTTCTGCAGTAAACAGACCTCTTATTAATCCCTTCAGACCGGTGAAGTATTTCTTGATCTATTATTGTTTTATCCAGTCACAAACAATATATAAAACTTTAAAGTAAACACCACCATTATTGGAAATTCGTCCTCTTTTGCTACGTGTTCAGAGTCCATCTTCTTGTTCTCTGGACACGAGCGACTGATCTGGGGTTCCCTTCAAGACCAGTCTAGAGCATGCAGCTAGAGCAACAGGGCATAAAAACTCGGGTCAACCAACCTTACCCGTGTATTGCTACAAAGCCAACACAATACTTGATACAATCTTAACACAATACACTGTACAGGTTAATTGCACAATACGACAGGAGGACTTTGGTTGGGCTGCTGGGGACTGGGCGTATCACAGGTGTCGTCCAGGTGTGGGAGGGATCCCGTCAGGTGTGCCTTCCCGCAGGAGGCACGGGACCACTGCTAGGGACCGAGTCGTCTGAAGTGGGGTGCTGGGTGGTGTGGAGGGAGGCCTTTCCCTGGTGGGGCCTCAGTGAGAAGGTCAACCCTCGGGGCTGGGGCCGAACAGGGTGAGCAAGTGCACTTCCCTGTGCCTGCTCCTGGAGGAGGACTGCTTGCTGATGGGGCTGGGAAGGTCAGGCCCCAGAGGTCTGGGGCGCCCTTGGGTGACTGAGGACTGCAGTCTCGCTCGGGTCGAGCCTTCGTCAGGGCTGCCTGCGGTGTCCCTTCCTTCGGGAGTCCGACTGCGATGGATATCATAGGGGCACAGGTTGAAGGGAGTGGATCCCCAGACTCACCAAGGGGCC
Source organism: Coenobita brevimanus (assembly GCF_032717465.1). NCBI lineage: Eukaryota > Metazoa > Arthropoda > Malacostraca > Decapoda > Coenobitidae > Coenobita > Coenobita brevimanus. The sequence goes on from NC_137041.1 coordinate 31,992,834, forward strand.
ATTCCAGATCTCCTCCAGCTGCAACTCCGCCGTGGGGCTGCCTCTGTGGGGGGAGAGAGAAGGGTGTCCCACTCGGCCTCTGGATGGGTGAGGCAAGCAAGGGACGTCCTCAATGAGGGCCGTCAAAGGGGTGGCAGACGAGGGACATACAGTGCCCAATCCCTCCCCGGCGTGGACGGTGGCCGTCGCTGCTGTTCTGCTTACCCCTGGGACAGCAGGTGAAGAGTGTACAGTGGCCGACCCTTCGCCAGCGCAGACGGTGGGTGTTGCCGAGGTCCTGCAGGGGGTAGTAGCAGAGAAGCGTACAGTGGCTGACTTCTCCCCCCGACGCAGATGGTGGCCATCGTCATGGTGCTACCTGGGATTGTAGGAGTACAAGTCCCACCCCAATCCCAGTGAGTGCTGGCCCAGCTGGAGAGTAGTCTGCCGGAGTGGCGTTCTTCTGGCTGGCTCCGTTGAGGGGAAGAGGGGCACAAGGTAGTGGGAGACATAGGCCTGTCTGGCCTGGGCCCTTCACGCGCCCTTTGCACCTCCCTGTGGTCTCCCCTTGGGGTGGGTGTTGCAACACCCTGTCCCTAGCCTCCCAGTGGGGTGGGTATTTCACTTCCCAACTTGAAAAATGTGTCTTTGAGAAAACAAAAATAAATATTAAGTATGATACTGAACTGTTTCACACACACACACACACACACACACACACACACACACACACGCAAGCATATTCATACTGTATATATACATACATATATATATGTATATATATATATATATATATATATATATATATATATACATATATATATATATATATATATATATATATATATATATATATATATATATATATATATATATATATATATATACAGTAATCCCCATAATATCTGGACGCCCAATTTCCGGACATCCCCAATAACCGGACATTTTGTCCCGGGATCCAATATTACCAAAACGGGCAAAAAAACACAGAAAAATCGAAAAAAATCCGACTTTTTCCCGCCCGTAATTTGAAGTTGGCGCACGCGGCGCAGGCCAGCTGTGTTTTGGTGCATCGTTCCGCCGACGTCCGCTAGAGTGCCCCTGCATCCTCCCCACTTACCGCCCGTCTCGTTGTGTGTGCACGCTCGTCGTCATGGCCTCCCACGTGCTTGCTTTTGTGGTGGTGCCTTACCTGCTGCAGGCTCTCCTGCTGCTCTCGTGCCTCTTCTTCATGTGCATGATGATGGCCCCACTGCCTGAGAAGAGGAAGAGAGTGGTTTTGACTCTGGAGAAGAAGAGGGAGATATTGGACAAGGTGGATGCGGGATGGTCTTCCTCACACATCCTTCGTGAAATCAACCTTGCCCGATCTACTTTGTTTGATATCAAGAGATCCCGCGACAAACTCATGCAGTACACGGCTGACTTCTCGTCGAAAAGCAAATGCAACATGGAGAGGAAGGTGATGTATACAGTACTCCCAAGTATGCAGAAGTCGACCGCTTCACGTTGATTAGGTATCGACAGCAACGTGCTGCTGGTGTGATGGTGCATGGCACAGAGCTGAAGGCTGTTGCTGAGAAGTTTGCAAGGCTTCACGACGCCCTAGACTTCAAGGCATCCGAAGGTTGGCTCTTCGCGTTCAAGTTACGACATGGCCTTACCAACCGTAAGTCTCATGGAGAAGCTTTGGACGCCAACGTGGATGGAGTAGATGAGTTTCGGCACAAATTGAAGCGCTTGATCGACAGGGAGGGCCTCACCCTTGGTCAAGTCTACACCACTGATGAAACTAGCTTATTCTATTGCTCTTTCCCTACGAACACTCTAGCCAAGGAGACAGAGAAACGTGTACCTGGCCGCAAGCTCTGCAAGCAATGGATATCTGCTTTGTGTTGTGCCAATGCTAACGGCATGCACCGGCTCAAGCCCGTTATTGTTGGCCGTGCAAAGCAGCCTCGGTGTCTTCGTGGGGTGATGGATGTCCTTCCTGTTGTCTGGTACCATTCCTTGAAGGCATGGTTCACAGCCCAGATCTTCAAAGACTGGTTCTACCCCCATTTCATCAAGGAGGTCATCCATTACCAGACGGAGAAACTGGGTATCCCATGCGACGAGGTAAAGGCCCTCCTTCTCCTCGATAATGCACCTGCCCACCCGTGCGACAAGGAGTTGGTGACTGAGAATGGGCGCATTAGGTGCATGTTTCTGCCACCTGATACTACTGCTCTCATCCAACCAATGGACCAAGGAGTGATCGTGGCAACGAAGAGGCTGTACTGACGGAAGTTCCTGGATGACGCGATGGTTGTTCTCGAGGACGAGGATGAGCACAGGGAGGGACGGGACACGCGAGGCCAGCGGACTTTGGAAAACCTTCACCGCCACAACATCAAGTCTGCAATCTACAACTGGGCCAGTGCATGGAAGGAAATCCCTGTCAAGACTCTAGAAAATGGTTGGTCTCGTCTGCCTCTCGGAAAGGTTGTGGAACACGATTTCCTAGGTTTTGACGTGGATGACTTCCATGCACGTCTACGTGCGCATGGGGACGATGTTGATGTGGACGAAGTGCGTGAGTGGTTGGATGACGACGAGGGCAATCCTGGGTATAAGACATTGTCTGATATCGAGATCGCATCTTCAGATGCAGGCGTCAGTACCCAGCTTGAAGATTCCGATGATGATGCAGACTCCTCTCAATGTGACACCACTCCAGCCATCCCCAAGCTGAGCGCACTCCGGGAACACCTAGAGTTCATTCTGGACTACCTGGAGCACCCAGACTGCGACAGGGAGATGGGGCCCTTGGGACTTTTGGAGGAAGTGCACACTTTCAGGCAGCACATCATTAATCATCAAAATCGTCGTTCCTTGCGTCAATCAACCATTGACAGCTTTTTCAGGCTCGTGACCCCCGCTGTGCCCAATCCTGGCTTCACTCCATTGCCTCCCCAAGATAGGCCCTCATGCTCCGAGCCACAGCCCAGCACATCAGGCATGGTGGAGTCACAACTTGATGTGAGTTTGCGCCTCTCTTCAGAGTCGTCTGCAGTGGGTACGTCATCACCACGACCCAGCGACGCACCCCTGGGTCACCTGCATGAGCTACTCTCAGACTCTGACATTGATTAGACGCCTAGAACTTCTCCACAAGACCACACGGGAATTTACAGTGTTGTGCAGTGAAAAAAAAAAAAAAAAACAGTGCATAGTGTTGAGGAATTTGAGTTCTGAGTGAAAAGACAGATTTAATTGACTTTCACTGTAACGTAAATTAACTAGAGTGTGTTATGTTTAGAAAATGGTTTTATGAGTGGAAATACTTTATGCGCAGAGTGCAACACTTATTTCATTAAGGTACAATGGAGTGCAAGTAGGACAAGAGTGCACAGTGTTACTAACAATTTGTGTGGCAACTATCTTATGCCTAGGGTTGGAATTCATTTAGCTGGATTAGATGAAAACTTTAAGGTCCAGCAGGTTTTGGTTGCAAGCCATTTATTAGACCAGTACTGTATTGACCCTAACAAGCCTATCTCTGGCATCATAGCCAAGGTACAGGTTAAGAGTGAGGTTTCTCCAAAATTCATGAAGGCTCGCACAGTTCCTTTTCATCATAGGCAGATGGTTGAAGATGCTTTAGACAAGCTTGTCAGGGAAGGCATTTTAGATCCAATTTCTTGCAGTTAGTGAGCAGCACCAGTTATACCTGTATTGAAGGCTGAGAAAAAAATCTGTTAGAATATGTGGTGATTTTAAAGAGCTAAATAAGCAAATCCAACGTGATAAGTATCTTCTTCCTAAAATCGAAGAGTTATTGCCAGGAATTGGTAAGGGCAATGTGTTCTCTAAGATTGACCTCCAGAATGCTTATTTGCAACGGGGTTGCCAGGTCTACAGAAATTTCTGTATTTCTACAGATTTTTGGAAGGATCTACAGAAATACAGAATTTTGTTCTTAAGCTACAGATATTTTGATATATTACAGAAATTCTCAAGAAATTTTACAAGCAATATGGAAAGGAATTCAATTTACAAATACCATAGAGAAATTTAGCAGTGGGCAAGAGGACAGTCCTGAAAGAAAGCGTATTGTATACAGTCGTTAACCCTTGAAACGTAAAGTTTTCTATGAAATATCGTATTTTCTTTAATTTCAAATTATGTCGCTTAAGCTATATTAGACTAGTACTTGCAGTATAACAATTAATATACTTATAAACTGCTTAATCTGTGAACTAATACGAAAATTTCGATATTAAATATATACATTTTTCTACTATCGAATGCGCAGGTGTGTACTGCCATTTTTGTTTACATTTTGAGGGAGTCAGAAGCAGGTATGTCAGAGTTAGTTTCGGAAGTTTGGACATATTTGGAATATATTAGTGGTGTTAGCGACTGTTCCTACGGTTATCTAATATAACAAGGTTATAGTTATTTGGCCTAGAAAGTTATGAGCAAAACGAAAAGTGAAAAAGGGGCTCTCTCTTTTAGCCCTTGTTTTCAGTATAAGTTTTCAGTTAGGTTCGTGTCTAACTTGACCCATAGTAACTGTGTGTTAACCCGCATTTTATGAATTTGAAATATGAAAATTCATACCATATTCTTAATTTAATAAAACTATTAATCTTAGATTATTCGTATGGAATTAATCATATTTTTTTTTTCTTTTAAATAAAGGCACAGACAACTGAGACATATTTGCATACCTTTTGTCAATATATGCGTGAAATTGTGATCTACAGAATTTTTTTCAAATCTCAAGAAATTTTATGGATGATTCTACAGATATTTTAGGGCCAGCACTCGTAGTAATAATCACTCATAAAGGAATGTTCAAGTATAAGAGATTACCTTTTGACCTTTCCTCATCTCCAGCTATTTTTCTGAGGTTTATTTCACAGTTAATGGCTCAGGTAGAAGGTGTAGCAGCATACCAAGATGATACCATTATTTCAGGTGAAAACAAAAGTGAGCATGATGAGAGGCTTAAAAGGGTACTCAAAATTTTGCAGGACCATAATGTTCAGATCAACAAGGATAAGTCTCAGTTGCATGTGAATGACTTGGAATACTTAGGTAGGGTATCATATCTCAGGTTAGGGTATCGAGCCTTCGCCAAGCAAACTTCAGGGTATACTTGATGCCCCTGCTCCTTAATCAACTGCTGAAGTAGCCTACACTCCTTCTTGGGATTGATCACATATTATTGTAAATTTGTTAAGAATTTTTCAACTTAGGTAGCACTGTTGTATGATTTATTAAAGAAGGATGTCAAATTCCAGTGGACAACGCTAGAGCACCAGGCATTTGAGGACATCAAAAATGATTTAAAGAATTCAACCTTGTTGACTAATTTTGATGGTCAGTCTCCTTTGATTGTTGAAGTAGATGCCTCTCCCACTGGGGTTGGATTTGTTCTGTTACAGATCCAAGAGGGTAAAGAGAAACCAGCGTATTTTGCACTATATATATATATATGAGTCTAAAAAGAATTACTCACAAATTGACAGGGAAGGCCTGGCTTTAGTTTCTACTGTCAAAAGATTTAGATATTTTTTGCTTGGAAGACACTTTCTTGCTAGGACAGATCACAGACCATTACTTGGATTATTTGGCAAGGGAAAACCAGTCCCTGCTAATGCTGATGCCAGAAGTCAAAGATGGGCTTTGTTCCTGTCCCAGTATGATTATGACTTGGCTCACAAATCTGGGATGGATAATGTAGTGGCAGATGCCCTCAGCAGACTACCAGTAGAGGATGATGTTGAATCTGGAACTCCTGCAGAATACCGTAAACTGGGGTGAATTCGGACTCGGGGCGAATTCGGATATTATTGCAATAAAAAGTTGTTTAAATTAATTAATAATTAATGAATAAACATATTAGAAATCTGTTTGCTCCCAATTGTTTGTAATTCTTTACTGTACTTTCGTGTATAAAGATACTTAACATATCACGTGACACATACCAAATATATACTAAAAAGCAACCATATGTAAAAAGAATAAAATTTGTAACATTGGCAAACTTTCTTTGGCAGAAATGTCAATGAATAGATGCAGGAAAATCTTCGGTGCCCGGATGTACTTTCATGCGTAGTGTGAAAGTGCAAAGTAAGTAATTGGCGTTATCTTCTCAATTAATCTCATAACTGGGCATTTAATGAGATTTTTAAAATTTTAATAAAATTTTAATGCAAATTGGAGTCAGTTCGGACATGGGGTGAATTCGGACAGGGGGAGTATGAACGAAAAAGTAACACTTTTTACAATGTACAATTGCTTATAATTTGCCATATGTGGATACTGTGTGTAATTGGGTTCATATGTATCATTTACAGGTATACTCTTGAGCTTTTATGGTACTACCTGTTTAAACAAGGTCACCCAATGACTCGAACATTTAAGAAAAGAACTGGTGGAGATCAAGGTCCTTATCGTAGTGAAAAAGGCATGCAAAAAACTGGTAAAGCCAAATAATCGTGTTAAATATCACCTGTAACTTATAATCCATCAGTCTTCCAAAAACCAAATTTTTAGTCAAGAAATGATTGTTCCATATACAGTACTAAGGTTTGTAGCTAGATTTATCTTATCTACATGTGTTCTAATATGTTTTATTTAAACCAAGGAAAAAAATAAAATTGCTGTTGTGTTCATATCTGATTATAGTCATTAGCTTATTTTGTCAGGGAGTGGCATTATTTTTGTACTGGAAGAACATTTTTTTAAAAGCCCCAGAGCGTCCGAAGTGGCCCCACATACGTCCGAGACTTAACTGGGAACCTAGGGTAGTCATATGCATTCATTTTCTATCTATGTACGAATTTATACAGTGTGTCCGAATTCACCAAAGTTTGAGTACAAATTCGGACACCCATTACTATATTTGCTATAATTATATATGAAACATTTTAAATTTTGTACTGCTATGATTCGATACCCTAGTGGACCAGCTCAACATACAGTACTTAAGATCTTGGACTGAATAAAAAACTAGATTACATGGCACAAAAAAATGAAAAAATCGTCCGAATTCACCCCGGTTTACGGTACAGTAAGTTGATAGAATCTCTGGATTTTGATGACATTTCCTTTTCCACTGTTAGGAAGCAAACCAAGAAGGATGTAATTCTTTGTCAGTTGCAAAACAGTCTGAAGTTTGGATGGAGTAAGGATATCATTCCAGCTTTAACTGAGTATACCATGGTGAAAGAAGATTTAAGTATTCATGAGGATGTTATCTTGTATAGGAACAGAGTGGTATTGCCAGGGGACCTGCACTGTAAGGTATTGGATCACTTGCATGTTGGCCATAACGGTATTTCAGCAGTGAAGGCAGAGGCAAGGAACTGGGTATGGTGGCCAAAGATTGATCAAGATATTTCAGAACTGACTAGAAGTTGTGATACCAGGTAATTGTTTGAAGAATATGAAACCACCGACCACTCCAGTCCTTTCCTGGCAAGATGCTGGTTCACCGTCTGCATATAGATTATGCAGGACCCTTGCAGAACAAATATTTTCTTGTTAGTGTGGATGCACATACTAAATTCCTAGGTATCCATGTAACCAATTCTATGACCTCTACTTCTGCCATTGAGTTGCTTAGAAGATCCTTTTATAATTTTGAATTGCCTGATATTGTTTCAGATAATGCTTATTTTGCATCACAGGAGATACAAGTTTTTGAACAAGAATGGCGTAAAGCAAGTGACCCCAGCTCCTCATAATCCTTCATCTAATGGCTTGGCTGAAAGGGCAGTGCGGACTTTGAAGGAAGGGTTGAGGAAGTTTGTGCAAGGTAGTTTGAATACCAGACTATGTAGATTTCTGTATAATCATAGGAAAACATGTCACTCTGCAACTGGTAAGCCTGATGCTGATTTAATGTTTAACCAAAATTTCAGAGTGCGGTACCTGTAACCGATGACTCAGGTAAACGAGAATCCCCCTAAAGATTGGAATTTTGCTAAGTTTAGAGATAGGGTCTTTAGTGACGAAGAAATACTCTTCAGGGTAGGAGATGCAGTCCTTGTAAAGAGTTTTGGCAAGGGAGATTCTTGGGTAAAGGAAAGAATGGTGGAGGTATTGGGGCTGAGGAATTACGGAGTCCAAGTTCAGGATTTTGGAAATATTATATGGAAGAGGCATGCCGACCAAATCATGCACAGATTTCTTGTATCTACTTCTTATCAAGCTCCCAGTAATGTATAGCCCAACTATCAGTCAAACAGTGGGGAGTAAGAAGGGTCAGCGGTACCTTTCACTGGGACTGCTTTGGAGCAAGTGCCATGGAAGAAGGATGATTCTAGGGAGAATGTTTCAAATGAGTCCAAATTGGATTCTAGAGAGCATGATAGTCCAAAAGAGTCCAGGTTGCGTCCGGAGATTCCGGAACTAAGACACTCTAAGGGAGTGGTGAAGCCTCCAAGGAGAATTTATAGCAAGTCCTTTGATAGGGGTTTGTGAAAACAATTGTAATTGAAAGTAGTGTTGCCAGCATTTACTGTAGCTAATGTATTTTGTAGATGCTTAAAAAAAATAATAATTTACATTTCTAAGGAAGTATGTTAATGTATTACCGGGACCATTCATACTTTAGTTGTCATATATTTTATTGATTGAAGACTTTCAAAATATTGGAAGGGGAGTTGTTGTATATTCGAGTCGAGGAATACTTTTCTATGCACCTTAGTTATGTAAGGGGTGCTTGCATCATGGATCTGCGCAAGCGCAGACCTCTTGTTTCTGTAGTTAAGCGGACCTGAGAGAAAACACGCCAGCTACTTCCTGTCTGTTTTATTAGCCCCTGCAATTGTCCTACCACGTTGAGTACACCGCTTCCCATTCGATCAGCGAAGTTAAGCAACGTTGGGTCTGGTTAGTACTTGGATGGGTGACCGCCTGGGAACACCAGATGCTGTTGGCATCCCTACGTCTAGTGGGGTTGGTGGAGGATTAGTGCCCCTCCCTGTAAAACAATTAACTCTAAGCCCTTGGCCACCCTGTCTGGGATACATGGCGTCTGGCAATGAATGAATGACTGAAATTGTCCTACCTTTTGGTTTAACATGTTTTTTAAGAATTACCTTTCTGGCTTCCCTGTGAAAAAAAAAAGTCATGACTAGTTTTCTGTTCTATTAAGGCTTTACATTCAGTCTAGTTTCTCACTAGTCGTATTTGCTTGTATAGCAGTTTACCACACGGTTTGTTTCCCGTTTTTTCGTAAATGTCCTTTTTAAATCTGTATAGTTTATTCTGCCAGCCGTTGGTTGTAATTGTAATTTAAGGGTTTTAAACAACGTGGCTGCCCTCAGAGTCTGACTGGCGTCTAATCTGATTTTATTTCTATCCGAATTATTTTACCATTTTGGTTTAATGGCCACATGTTTTGACTCAGTTTAATCATTGCACCATTCCGTCTGGGTAGCTACAGGCAATTGTATTAAAGGCTGTTTTGTGATGTTTAACCCTCAGTCTGGCTACCCTCTGGTTTTATTGGCTTTTCGATTTTTTTTTTTTTTTGTTCTATGATAAAGTTTACCTTTACACTTTCTTATTTACTTGCAAATTGAGTTTATTCTTCAATCTGGCAATTTTCTTGCTTTACTTTAAAATTCAGGAGCTTATCCCTTGCACTTGGGTCTTTGTTTATTTCCTTCTCACTGTCACTTAGTACATTAAATTTTCATTTTTATTTTGAAATTAATGGTAAGAGGAGGAGGCTAATAGTTGTTCATAGGTGATGGTGATGAGAAACGGTTGCAAGTGTTCTATTCCGGTAGGTGATTGTTGAATTCTGAATTTCTTATCTCTCTACAAAATTAGTAAATGACAGAATTTGGTGTTTGAAATTGGTGAAGCATTACGAGAAATTTCACTGCTGACCTTGACCTTGGTAAAACTTAAGCAAGGTTAGCAAGCACGAACCCGCAGAAGTATAGGAGAGGAAAAAAAAAAATGCCTCGAGTTTTTTGTAGCCTACACTCAATCACTCGTAGTCTTCGACTCATTGACAGTATATTCATTGTGTCGGCATACTAACATTAGGGTAGTGTTTTCCTTTAAATGAGGTTCATGATAATTTCCCTCATCCTCTTGTTATAGTGTTGGGAGAATTTTTGTTAACCATGTTGTGTGAACCGGCCTTTACAGGTTAAGAAGTAATTTTTGTATAAGTTTGTTGATGTTTGATTCTGTCTTTATTGGTTAAGATGGTATTGCGGTACCTACATTAATATATGTAAATACCGACTAGAATATGCGCCAAAATAACTCCGGCACACCATTATCTACTGACACCCATGTAAGATGATCACCCATTAGCTTATTCTACTTCCATCATTTACTCAAGTATGTATTCTAACCAATTTGTCCCTGTATTTCGTACGGCTTGAACTCAACATTTCCATGTCACCGGGTACATTTTCAGACCCTCTGAAAACCTGTACCCTTTTTACTCTAACTTGACCTAAAATTGCCGTCTCACTATTTTGAATGCTGAGTTGCTACATTAGAACATGATGCTAGTCACAAAGACGTGCTAAAAGAAAGAAGTAGAGAAGACAGAAAATGATCTAGCTACACAAAATAAGTTAGCTACCAAAGGGTGAAAAGCTTGTCTAGTTTAGGATGAAAACTACCGTAGTTATGTTAGCCCATATCTGGTGATCAAGTGCGTCATGGAGTGAAATAGACTGACAAAACCAAATTAACGAGACGACCATGTAATGCTGTAAAGCTACAGGGTCATCGTGTCCCTAATAATGGTCTCCAGTAATTTAGCTACCATAGAAGTCAAGATACCTTACTTGACCAGTAAGCTTCAGACATCGCCTGACTGACTTTCATATATATTTAGGATACAGTTTGGGAGAATGAGTTCATACATCAGCAGTTACGCTTGTTTGCAGTCTTTGTGGATCCCGCATTCTCTAAGTGTCTTGTTTAAAAAAAAAAATGAAGTTTATAGTGTTTTATCGTTAACTTGAGAAATTTAGATAAAGTTTGTCCTCCAGGACATTGGTTGCTTTTCATTTTAGTAGTCACAGATAGTGGTGTCTGGTAAACAGTATTAGGCTACCGTAGCAGGCGTGTTGAATTATATTTAATTTCTTTGTGAAAAACACTGGTTTTAAAAATTAGTTAAAGAAGCTATCTCGAGGTCATCTTCAATATCTCGAGGAAAATACAGCAGAGGAAGGAGGAATGAAAGATGGGATAGGACTTTATCACTTCCATATAATCTGTCCAGATAAACCATAGTTTGAGTTGAAAATGAAGAGTATGATCCATCCCCGTTTTTCAGATTCTCTCAGCATGAACAAGATGGAATACTTCAGTTATGGTGAAGAATGGCTGGACTGGTATCGGTGTGAACAGAGCAAGCTGGAGTGCGCCTTAGGCCATGATCAAACGAGGATATTTCGCAAGTATTTCCTGTCAAAATGCAAGAGATTCGTGGTAAGTGTAAGAAAGTTTCCCAGGGCGATCGTGTTCGTCTTTTATTTTGCTGGATCCTTGCAAGATTCTGGGGTAAAACGTTAAAGCTAATACTATATTTAATTACATAGACTGTAGTCTGTTGCTTTATTAAGAAATATAGTTTAAAAGTATTTTTGCATAAACTGCATAATAATATACCTGAAGTACTTGGGTACCACACTGATTTTGGATGGTGGATTCACGGTTGGTAGTGTTTCTCCTGAACAATTCCTCGTTAAAAAAAAAGTAAAAAAGACATCATAACACTTGTAGCTCAGTCAGTTAATACCACTATGATGCGATGAATATACTGTATATACCGGTATACATGATATATCTATCTATATCTATGCCGGTGTAAATATACACATATATATATATATATATATATATACAGTGGGCTTGCACAGTGCGTGATTCGCCTTGTACACGAGTGACCAAAAAGCATAGCCTAAAACCCTTTAATGCGCGAGTTTACTGCACAGAACGCGAGGCAGAGGCAAGGAGTGGCTCAAAAATGCCATTTTCTACTAGTGCGCGACCACCCCTCACAGAGTGCGTCATGTGTCATCCTGTTGAGGATGAAGAGGATGCAATGTCAGAAGTGTCAGCATTGGACTTTGAAGGGTTTATGGCCAAAGTGAGTGACTTGGATGCTCCTGGGGAAGATGATCAAGAGGAGTCTGCGGAGGGAAGTGTTGGTGTGGTGGGAGGTGCGGTGGGGAGTGCGGCGCTGTAAGTGTTGCCGCGCCTCGGAACCCCTGTTATTTAAGGTCATCAGGCCTGTTGTCTACTGTTGTTAAGGTGACTACCTATATTTTTGTAATTGTAGCTATAGCTTTAGTACAATGTCTGAAACATATGACCTTTATTATGTCTCTAAGGGCCAAAAAATGTCCAGGTATGAGGGGGTACCGCCTATATGTAATTATTCCCATAAGATTATGTATTCCTAACACGCGAATTCCCAGTGCGCGAGCTCATGCATCGCCCAATCTCTCGCGCACTATGCGAGCCCACTGTATATATATATATATATATATATATATATATATATATATAAAACACATACACACACAGTTACAAACATGATTATCTTGTTACATGAAAGAAGTGAACATAATGACACGTGAAAACCAATTGCTATGACTTGGTTCATAGTTGACATCAACAGCAACAACATCGATTTCTTGCTCCGTCCTGGAAACCTTCTAACGGGAGAGCCATGACAAAACCACATCCAAAGTACCTTGGCCTCACATCTTCTTCAGTTACTCTGCCACTTTTTTTCACCAATATACTGCACAGCCACCTTCTTTCATACCAGGTGTAGCCTTCCTCGTGCAGCATGATCTTCATTCTCCCTTTGAAAGTCTTCGTCAGAATATCTAAGTGCACTCTAAGTATGACCATGCCACTGTAGTGCTTTTTAATACTATGATTCCACTCATTTTGTTTTCGTCAGTCTCACAATTTTCATTAATTTCACTGCTGTATAACACCATAACACCAGCTATCCCACTTATTCCTGCTGCTATTTTGAAAAGATTGTTTCTCTCACTGCCTTCACGAGAATGTGGACAGTAAAAGTTTCACGCAGAGTCCTGTTCACCTCCAATCTAACCATCATGCCCTTCAGAATTCTCCATTTAAAAGACCCCCCCATGGGCAGCCACCTTGTCGTGGTGGGGGGGCTTGCGTGCTCCGGTGATCCCACAAGCCTATTCATGGATGTAATGACATCTGGCAGGGTCTCCCATGCGGGTAGGGTTGTGGGTGAGGGGTCTGACTAAGCGCTGCCCGAAACGTAGGTTACCTGTATGGGTCATCGGTTCCGCTCTCCAGAGGGATCGCCTCAGTGCTGTCCTGAGTTGGTTGGTTGGGTGTCTGGGCTGGGGGGTGTTGGGGAAGGGGGTCTTTGGACTGGCGGGAGCAAACTTTCGAATCACGGGGTGTCCTTTTTGGGACACCCTCTGGGGACGAGGTACCCCATGTACTGTCACCTCTGCGATCCAGACTTTTACATGGTCAAAAGGGGCAGAAAACAAGTCACTATTGATGACCACTGTGTGCTGGTACGGTCGGGAACTCAGATTGATGGAGACTCTCTCCCATTAACGGCCTCTTCGGTTGCGTTTATTACATTTCAAGTGGTCAAGTTAAGAGTGGTAGCATGCCAAAATGACGGGCCAGTCTCCAACTAGGCCAACCCAAGCCCAACCTTCGCAGTTTCCCAGAATGCTTCTAAGTTTTCACACTAATAAACTAGAAGGTAAGCTCTATACGACCAGTTCTCAAGGGTTATACAAACAATAAGGTTCAAGTGGGAGGAAATGTGTATTAACAAGACCAAAAGAAATGTAGATCTCTTCCCCAGCTACTTGCTTCACAGATTAAACCTGAATCATTTGGCAAGTTGTTAAAAAAAAAATATATGGTCCTAATATCAAATCCACAAAACTTAGCTCCTTTGTCCTGGTCCAATATGTTTCTTCATAATCGTCCCTCTGAGCACAAAGTTCACTGGTTCAGTCCACTGCCACTGCCGACCCTGACCTCCACACTGGGACCTTGACTCACTCACTGGGACTTCAACCTCCACACTTGAACTTTGACTCACTCACTGGCACTTTGACCTCAACACTTGGACCCGCTAGAAGTTAATATGTATAATGAATAACTATTCTCTCCAATGCAAGTAATCCCTTCACATGATCACGAAAGTCTCATTATAAAGAAACATGAGTTACAACACTCGGCATCTCAAGTAATAACAGAATAACACATGGCACTACTGAACTAAGTGAATTTTTCTCTTTGAAGGTTGGGTTGAAACAAGGATGTGTCATGTCTCCATGGTTATTCAATCTGTACATGGATGGGGTAATAAAAGAGGTACAAGGTAGGGTAGTGGATGTTGGAGTGGTCCTGGTGAGAGAGGGTAGTGTTTGGAAACTCCCAGTACTGTTGTTTGCAGATGATACTGTGTTGTTGAGTGAAGACGAAGGGGAGCTGCAAGGCTTGGTGGATGAGTTTGGGAGAGTGTGTAAGAAACGGAATCTAAAGGTGAATGCAGGGAAGAGTATAGTGATGGTCTTTGAGAGAAGTGAAGTCAGTGAATGTACAGCGAGGTTGGATGGTGAGGAATTGGAAAATGTGAGTATGTTTAAGTACTTGGGTAGTGTGATGAGTAAGGATGGAGGTTTGGAGGGTGAAGTGCTTGAAAGGGTACAGAAGGGAAGAAAGGTTGCTGGTTCCTTGAAAGCAGTGATAAGAAACAGGGAAGTGAGCATGGAAGTGAAAAAGTTACTACATGACAGTATTGTGATACCAATTCTAACGTATGGAAGTGAAGCTTGGATTTTGTTGGAAGGGCACAAGTCAAGAGTGAGAGCAGTGGAAATGAGTTATTTAAGAGGAGCCTGTGGAGTCACATGGAGAGACTGGTTGACAAATGAGGATATAAAGAAGCATCATGGAGTGGATGTGGATGTGATAGGAAGTGTTAGGAGGAATACACTGAGGTGGTTTGGCCATGTGGAGAGAATGGAGGGTGAAAGACTGACGAAGAGAGTGTATGTGAGTGAGGTGGAGGGAGGGAGAGGGAGGGGGAGGCCGAGGATGAGATGAAAGGATGGGGTGGAGAGGTATATGAGAGAGGGGGGTGTGAGTTGGGAGCAGGGCAGTGAAATGGCGGGGGACAGGGCAACGTGGAGGTGATTTGTTTGTGGCCACCCTGAACGGGATTGAGGCGTCTGGCAATAGATAGATACACTACAAACACATAGGCCTGCTCAAAATACTACTTATTGTAGGGATAACATGGAAGAGAAAGTACTATAACAAATTCAGTAAGCATGAATAACTTTTAACTCTAACCATGAAAATCATCAATGCCTCAACATCATTGTGCCTCACAAAGTAACTACGTGAACATTAACTCACAACATAGCCCTAATAAGTACTGAACTGCAAAGTCATCTCAACACATATTAACAATTTACAGTTCCCGGGCACCTGATACTTGGCCCACAAAAATCACACATCTGAGACTCAGACAGAACTAGCTAGCATTCTTGGATTCCAGTTACTACATAATAATACAAAGTACAGTACATAAATATATGGGAAATACCTCACTATTCAGCTCACAGAATACCAGAGTGGTGAGCGGGAAACTCGGGACTCGCTCTTCCAATGGCTAATGGAATCACCATTACACACTTCCTGAGGAACGGCAACACTTGATTCTACCCGAGTCTATTTCTTTATTTCGTCACTATTATCACGCGTGGGATATCACTATTCGCGCTTCAGCATACCAAACATCATTAATATCAAATTACTTACAGAATTCCTTGGGGAGGGGGGGGGTAAGGATGACGACAGTACCGACCATCTTCTACATTTCACAGCCGGTGAGTGAGTGCAACACGCCCAAACCGCGTGATGGAAAGGAGGAGATGCCGGATTACGCAATTTACAATTTTAATTACTACAGACTTGTGACAGACTCAGTGTGATGCCTTTCCCCTTACAATTGATTACCCAAAAAAAATTACATTCTCTAGTTGCAATAATTACTCTACAACACTTCTCTATTTATACCCTTACATCGAAAAACAATGAAAATCATCGTGCTTTACATTACTTTGAGCACGCGTACATTATGCTGGATTACGTGACCAAGGCACATATTCCCATCCAATCGAGATTTTATATTATAAAGAGACTTAATACCAGTAAATTACAGTAGGAAAAAAAATGACTTAGCAACTAGGTAACTTAATCTATGTTCTGATTACGTCCGCATGGAAACAGCCATGTCCCGGCCACACTCTCTCACTTATCCGAACTTTCGGTCATATAAAATGAACTAGATCCAACTCATTATCACTTCCAGGCACTACAACAAGAACCAACAGTAGCTAAAGGGGCACTACAGACCAAAGCACTCACAAGTAGTTTTTTTTTTCTTCTACAACCCACTTTTTAAAAATCTTACATCACTTTGGCAATCCAGCATAAGAGATAAAACATGTCTTCTCCTTCACCTGTTAGTGAATGGCACCATGCCTGGCTAACGCCTGATACCTACTACACTACAAGCTCTGCCACTTTTATCATAACTAATTGTTTTCACACCTGAATGAATTGTCAGGTGCCAAGTGAATAAGCATTTTTTCTAAACAGTTTTCCTGTCATCACATTTCAATTTTTTTCAGTCTTGAACTGATCCTGGAGAGGACTTTTAATAAAATCATTTATCCCATTCATCTATCTATCTATCTATCTATAGCCCGACGCCCTAATCCCGCAAAGGGTGGCCGCAGACAAAACGCCTCCAAGTCACTCTGTCACCCACCATTTGACTCCCCTCCCCCCAACTCACCCCCCCCTCCCTCATATACCTCTCGACTCCATCCCTCCACCTCATCCTCGGTCTGCCCCTCCCTCTCCCTCCCTCCACCTCACCTACATACAACCTCTTAGTCAGTCTTTCATTCTCCATTCTCTCCACATGTCCAAACCACCTCAGTGTATTTCTCCTAATCTTTTCAACCACATCCACATCTACCCCACAACGTTCCTTCACTTCTTCATTCGTCAACCTGTCCCTCCACGTCACTCCACATGCTCCTCTCAAGTAACTCATTTCCACTGCTCTTACTCTTGACTTGTTCCCCTCTTGCAAGGTCCACGCCTCGCTTCCATACGTCAGGGTAGGGATCACAATACCATCATGCAGTGACTTCTTAACTTCCATACTCACCTCCCTATTTCTCATCACTGCTTTCAGTGTACCAACAACCTTTCTTCCCTGCTTTACCCTTTCACGTACTTCATCCCCCAAAGTTCCATCCTTACTCATCACACTACCCAAGTACAGTACTTGAATGCACTCACATTCTCCATATCCTCACCATCCAACCTCACTGCACACTCTGTGACTTCATTCCTCTCATCACACTTGAATTTCTTCACTCCTTAATGAATTAAATTGTTGGATGAGATCAAATGAGTCAACCATTTACCAACTTAAACACATTAGAAACTCTTCCCTCCACAATGATTCAGGTGTTTGGTAAGACAGCATTTCTGACGAAACTGTTTACCACATGCACCACACTTGAAATTCTTCACTTCTGAATGAATTAACAGGTGATGTTTGAGATTAACCCTACGTGCAAATAGTTTACCACACTCATCACACTTCAAATTCTTCACTCCTGAATGAATTATTAACAGGTGCTGAGTGAGACTATGCTTCTGCGTAAATAGTTTACCACATTCATCACACCTGAAATTCTTCACTCCTGAATGAATTAACAGGTGCTGAGTGAGACTATGCTTCTGCGTAAATAGTTTACCACATTCATCACACCTGAAATTCTTCACTCCTGAATGAATTAACAGGTGCTGAGTGAGACTATGCTTCTGCGTAAATAGTTTACCACATTCATCACACCTGAAATTCTTCACTCCTGAATGAATTAACAGGTGTTGAGTGAGAGTGGCCCTCTGTGCAAATAGTTTACCACATTCATCACACTTGAAATTCTTCACTCCTGAATGAGTTAACAGGTGCTGAGTGAGAACCCTCTTCTGCGCAAATAGTTTACCACATTCATCACACTTGAAATTCTTCACTCCTGAATGAATTAACAAATGACTGGTGAGTTCACCCTTCTGTACAAAGGATTTACCACATTCATCACACTTGAAATTCTTCACTCCTGAATGAATGAACAGGTGTCTGGTGAGATCACACTTCTGTGCAAATCGTTTACCACATTCATCACACTTCAAATTCTTCACTCCTGAATGAATTAACAGGTGTTGAGTGAGAGTGGCCCTCTGCGCAAATAGTTTACCACATTCATCACACTTGAAATTCTTCACTCCTGAATGAATTAACAGGTGCTGATTGAGCCTACACTTCTGCACAAATAGTTTACCACATTCATCACACTTGAAATTCTTCACTCCTGAATGAATTAACAAATGTTTGGTGAGTTCACCCTTCTGTACAAAGGATTTACCACATTCATCACACTTGAAATTCTTCACTCCTGAATGAATTAACAAATGTTTGGCGAGTTCACCCTTCTGTACAAAGGATTTACCACATTCATCACACTTGAAATTCTTCACTCCTGAATGAATGAACAGGTGTCTGGTGAGATCACACTTCTGTGCAAATCGTTTACCACATTCATCACACTTGAAATTCTTCACTCCTGAATGAGTTAACACGTGCTGTTTGAGATTAACCCTACGTGCAAATAGTTTACCACATTCATCACACTTCAAATTCTTCACTCCTGAATGAATTAACAGGTGCTGACTGAGAGCACTTTTCTGCGCAAATAGTTTACCACATTCATCACACTTGAAATTCTTCACTCCTGAATGAATTAACAGGTGCTGTTTGAGATTAAACCTACGTGCAAATAGTTTACCACATTCATCACACTTCAAATTCTTCACTCCTGAATGAATTAACAGGTGCTGACTGAGACCACTCTTCAGCGCAAATAGTTTACCACATTCATCACACTTGAAATTCTTCACTCCTGAATGAACAACTGCATGCTGGATAAGATGGGACTTAAAAGGAAATGCTTTATCACACACTAAACATCTGAACCGCTTAACTTCAGCTGAGGACACTGCGTCCAGGTCAGTCTCATTGTCACTGAGGAACATTTTGTCATCCACTTCACACACTGACTGTACATCTGGTTCTTCCTTTACCACCTCCATTATTTTGTCACCCACCTCACACACTGACTGTACATCTGGTTCTTCCTTTACCACCTCCATTATTTTGTCATCCACCTCACACACTGACTGTACATCTGGTTCTTCCTTTACCACCTCCATTATTTTGTCATCCACCTCACACTCTGACTGTACATCTGGTTCTTCCTTTACCACCTCCATTATTTTGTCATCCACCTCACACTCTGACTGTACATCTGGTTCTTCCTTTACCACCTCCATTATATCATTTCTTCCACCTCTTGTCAACTTCCACCATACTTCAGTTACTCTATCTTGGTGTTAATCTTACTGTCTACCACCAATAGGATGACTTACCTTCACAGTATCAATGCTCAGTCATAAGATGTTCCCATGCCAATGAACAATAAGTGTCAAAAATTCATCACTTACTGGATAATAATTGTAATTACATAAGAAGGATAAAATTTCAACACAGACTATAATTCCTTCAACCCTTTGGCTGTGACCTATCATTTCTCGGTCATTCCCCTGGACGTGGCCAAAGTCCCTATAACATGAAAGTGCTAATTATAACTTTGTTGTTACTTTTCCAATGGGAAATGACCGTGAAATGATGATGATGGTCACAAATGCATCTTTATCTATGAGAAAATTGCGATTCCCTGAGAAAATAATTAATTTTTGTTATTGTGTATTTTTGCAATAATGACAAGATCATTTATATCAAGCAAGGTTTTTCACTTATCTGTCTACACTAGACACATGTACAATGTTTGTTGGCACTAAAGAGAAATCAAAACTTGCCGTATTTGTACGAGAAAATTGTAATTTTCTGAGAAAAAATGCGAAAATAATTAACTTGTGCTATTCTCTAGCTATGATGACAAGATTATTTACTTCACGCAAGGTTATTCACTTGTATATATGCAATAGACACATGTACACTGTTTGCTGGCTCATAAAAGAAATCAAATTCTACCCTATTTATACAAAAACAACAGATGTGTGGACAGAAATGTTTTATTCGACTGTGGACTGTAGTTGCCTGATGCGTCACGAAGAATAATCAGTAGGGCAACCACAGTCGTAACATGGCCAAAGGATTAAATATTGCTAACACTCATGAAACTTTCAACATACCGGCCACCACTGCTGAGTCAAGCTGTCAATTCAGACTGATATTACCACTCTCTTCCTTATTTCAATAGCTGTTACCAATTGTCTCTGCAGCAACAGATACTGCAAAGGATACCACACCAGTTAAGTCATCCAAAATCAGCTTCTATGTGGGAAAAAACAAATCTTCCACAGGACACTACAAGAATAATAACCCATAAGTTGTTGGTGAGGTACCTCTTGTTGGATGTGCTACACAACATAAGATGTGCCTTGAGTCCTGATTTGTACTTATCATCCATTACTCAGGCAGCACCCTGATGACGACAGTGTTTACGACTGCTTCACTGTTATGACTTCAGCTGCGAACCTGGAACAACAGCTGCCATTAGACTGGCATTTCCATCAACTTAATTACACTGTCCAGTGATCCCTAATTTTTCATGAAGCTCATTTATACACAGAGGAAAAAAAAAAAAAAATCAGATCCATTTTTATGGTTATTCAGTTTGCACGGCAATAAAAGACATATGGCTTCATGAGTACTATCCCGCTACACAGGCTTCTTGAGTACTATCCCACTACACAGGCTTCTTGAGTACTATCCCACTACACAGGCTTCATGAATACTATCCCACTACACAGCCTTCATCAGTACTATCCCACTACACAGGCTTCTTGAGTACTATCCCACTACACAGGCTCCATGAATACTATCCCACTACACAGCCTTCATCAGTACTATCCCACTACACAGGCTTCATCAGTACTTGTACATCATTATGCAAACTTCAGCAGTACGGTAATAATGTTCGCAAATTCATTATACCGGTAAGTAGTAAAGGAATCCACAGATTATCAAAATCTGACAAGTCAGGCTGGCTTTTCTCGAATTAAAATGAAAGAAAATTGTACATTTAGTAATTGTAAAGGTTATTTGAGGCGCTGCACAGTGTATGATACACAAATGCCATTTTTTTAAAGTGCCAAAAAATGCTGTTGATGTTTTTAATGTTCGATGAGTGATAACACTAAAATAATTATAGCTAGGATGATGCTGTTTGCAGCATTTTAAAGCTGAATGTAAAGAAACTATTATTTTTCATATTTTTCCTGTTAATTTGAAAAAATATTAGACCGCATTTTTACACTGCATTGTGTTGTGCAATCTTTGGACAGCAATAACGCATAAACTAGTATCGTAGGCCTATAGTTAGAGGGTTCCTTTGTTTTAAAATGAAGTTGAATGTCGCTATACCGCAAAATTTTATGCAAAGTTATCAGTGAAAATAACTTTCATAAAATTTTGGAAAGATTATTCATAATTGTTGTTTTATTTGCATGCCCAGTACTTGCTCTACTGTGTGATTTGTGAACAGTAGACATTCTTATGTCTGTGAGACTAGTTGACACAGCCACAACACCATGGTTTTACACACTTTGATGGTGTGTTGGTGTTTTACAAGTTGTAGGTGCAAGCAAACCTGGTAATAATAACAAGAAAGATTCCTATACCAGGGGATTCCCCTGGATGGAGACAGTGCAATATTAATGCAATAAAAACAGACAAACTTAATAAGAATAATGAAAATGCAACTCAAAAACATTGTTGCAATAAAAAGCAATGTTGCATAGAAATAATAACCTTATTGACTGAGTTAGTTAATCATAAAGAATGAAAAACCATAAACAATGACACGGAAAAATAATAAGTAATAAAGGTTAGTATTGTAGTGAATATTATTTTTATTGGCAAAACAAGGTCAACATTCACACTGTCTCCTGCAGTGTTGTTGTGTAAGGGATTGGTCCTTTATCCATTCCATTATCAGTACCGTTGTCTTTGTCTAGTCCAAAGTCATCAACAAAAAGGTCAATCAGGCGAGGGATATAGCACTTAATCAGTGTCTGTTTCATCACAGACATAGGCCATGGTGTTACAGTCTGGGTCATCCACCTCCTGGTGCTTGTACTATGCACATACATGACCACAAAGATGTTGTTGCCATACCACAAGCCCTTCCAGCCATGCTATTTTTAACCCCTTAACCGCGGGCTTGTTTTGCTTTGACTTGCGTGTCCCGTGGGCATATTCGCGCTCCGACAGACTCTCTAAAAATATTTGCCAAAAATCAGTTATTAGTCCTAGAATATTTAAATTACATATGCATATGGCACATACCTTCAGCTTTCTCCTGGGATGTTTGTTGAGCCTTTGTCGAGTACCGTAGGACTTGTGGAGACCTCTGAAGTTGGGTAACGAAGTCTCCACTTTACACTTCCCGACAACCCGTAATATGATTACCACAGCCTGATATCACTAGAAACGCTATTCTATGATTCTCAAATAGTTTGGAATCCATACTCCAAAAAAAAAACACTGTGAAAGCAATGAAAATTACGAGCGCGTACGACCTTCCCACTTGCGATCATTCGCCGCTGGTGTTCTGTCATTTATTATTCATAAAAACACTCACACTTTATATTTCTATTACTATATAACACTTATATATATCTACAGTCTTTATCCATAAGTTTCCTTCAGTAATGGTACTGTAATCCCTCCAGTATCTGACGTAATAGGGCCATATGCAGGTCCGGATAGTAGTCCTGTCCGGATATTGGGCCCCAGCTTATGGACTTGTACTTATGGACCCTAACTCAGAGAAACACCTATACAACTCCCTCTGGACATGCATAGCACCTATTTAAGACCCAAATCACACCAATAAGGCACATAAATGACTGAAATAAATGCAAAAGAAGCATAAAATGAGCGTTTTGAGGTACGTTCATACAATATTAAACATTCTGGTTACTGGCTCCTGGACTGGTACTTATGGACCCTAACTTAGCCTAACTCAGAAAAACACCTTCCTACTGCACATGCATAGCTCCTAACACCCTATTCACACCAATAAAGGACATTAAAGAGTGAAATGAGGTGTTTGAGGTAAGTATAGTATGGAAAAAAGTACAGTATGAAACATTCTGCCTACTTAGAGCGAGTCCATGGCCATCTCGATGAATAACCGCCTCCTCTCGGACTCTGACAGTAGGAAGGATTTCCTGAAGCACTTGCAGTACACTGTTCATGAAGTCTTGCATTGAACTTAGTCAATCGCACTCAGAAGTCCGTTCTCTTCACAGTGCGCACTCTTGTCTAACTTATGCTCCATTGTAACTTACTAAGTGTTGCATTCTGCACACTAACTTTTCCCACTCTTCTAACCATTTTCTAAAGCAAAAACAAACAAGTCTATTTACGTTAAATTTTGTTCCAAATTTGTCTTTTCACTCACAACTGTAAATCCTTAACACAACACACTGTTTTTTTCACTGCACAACACTGTAAATTCCCGTGTGGTCTAGTGGAGAAGCTTTTGCTGTTTAATCACTGTCAGAGTCCGAGAGTATCACTGGCAGGTGACCTAGGGGTGCGTTGCTGGGTTGTGGTGATGGCGTACTCACTGCAGACAACTCTGAAGATAGATGCAAACTCCCGTCGAGCGGTGACTCCACCGTAGCTGATGTGCTGGGCTGTGGCTCGGAGCATGAGGGCCTGTCTTGGGGAGGCAACGGAGTGGAGCCAGGGCTGGGCACAGCGGGGGTCACGGGCCCGAAAAAACTGTCAATGGTTGATTGACGCAAGGATCGACGATTCTGACGATTGATGATGCGCTGCCTGAAAGCACGCACTTCCTCCACAAGTCCCAAGGGCCCCATCTCCCTGTCGCAGTCCGGGTGTTCCAGGTAGTCGAGAACAAACTCTAGGTGTTCCCGGAGTGCGCTCAGCTTGGGGATGGCTGGAGTAGTGTCATGCTGAGAAGAGTCCGCATCATCGTCACCGTCCTCGTCGGAATCTTCAAGCTGGGTACTGAGACCTGCAACTGAAGATGCGATCTCGATATCAGATAATGTCTGATACCCA
Source organism: Coenobita brevimanus (assembly GCF_032717465.1). Lineage (NCBI taxonomy): Eukaryota > Metazoa > Arthropoda > Malacostraca > Decapoda > Coenobitidae > Coenobita > Coenobita brevimanus. The sequence goes on from NC_137041.1 coordinate 32,017,105, forward strand.
GGATCACCCTCGTCGTCATCCAACCACTCACGCACATCGTCCACATCAACATCGTCGCCATGCGTACGTAGCCGTGCATGGAAGTCATCCACGTCAAACCCTTGAAAATCGTACTCCACATCCGTTCTGAGAAGCAGATGAGACCAACCATTTTCTAGAGTCTTGACAGGGACTTCCTTCCATGCATTGGCCCAGTTGTAGATTGCAGACTTGATGTTATAGCGGTGAAGGTTTTCCAAAGTCCGCTGGCCTCGCGTGTCCTGTCCCTCCCTGCGCTCGTCCTCATCCTCGAGAACAACCATCACCTCGTCCAGGAACTTCTGGCGGTATAGGCGCTTTGTTGCCATGATCACTCCTTGGTCTATTGGTTGGATGAGAGCAGTCGTATTAGGTGGCAGAAACATGCACCTAATCCGGCCATTCTCAGCCACCAAGTCCTTGTCACACGGGTGGGCAGTTGAGAAGGAGAGCCTTTACCTGGTCGCGCGGGATTCCCAGTGTCTTCATCTAGTAATTGATGACCTCCTTGACGAAGTGGCAGTGGAACCAGTCTCTGAAGATCTGGGCTGGAAATCATGCCTTCAAAGAATGGTACCAGACAACAGGAAGGACATCCATCACCCCACGAAGACACCAAGGCTGCTTTGCACGGCCTACAATAACGGGCTTAAGCCGGTGCATGCCGTTAGCATTGGCACAACACAAAGCAGATATCCGTTGCTTGGAGAGCTTGCGGCCAGGTACACGCTTCTCCATCTCCTCGGCTAGAGTGTTCGTTGGCAAAGAGCAATAGAATAAACCAGTTTCGTCAGCATTGTAGACTTGACCGAGAGTGAGGCCCTCCCTGTCGATCAAGCCCTTCACCTTGTGCCGAAACTCGTCAACTCCATCCTCGTTAGCGTCCAAAGCTTCGCCATGAGCTTTACGGTTGGTAAGGCCATGGCGTAACTTGAACGCGAAGAGCCAACCCTCGGATGCCTTGAAGTCTAGGGCGTCGTGAAGCCTGGCGAACTTCTCAGCATCAGCCATCAGCTCCGTACCACGTACCATCACACCAGCAGCACGTTGCTGTCGATACCAAATCAATGTGGAGCGGTCAGTTTCAGCAAACTTGGGAGTAAACATCACCTTCCTATCCACGTTGCGTTTGCTTCTCGACGAGAAGTCAGCCGTGTACTGCATGAATTTGTCTCAGGATCTCTTGATATCGAACAAAGTAGATCGGGCCAGGTTGAACTCGCGGAGGATGCGGGAAGAAGACCACCCCGCATCTACCGTCTCCAATATCTCCCGTTTCTTCTCCAGAGTCAACACCACTCTCTTCCTCTTCTCAGGTGGAGGGGCCATCATCATACACACTAATAAGAGGCCCGAGAGCAGCAGGAGTGCCTGCAGCAGGTAAGGAACCACCCCAAAAGCGAGCACGTGGGCAGCCATGACGACGAGCGTGCACTCGCAGTGAGAGACAGGCGGAAAGTGGGGAGGATGCAGGGGTGCTCTATCGGACGCCGGAGGAATGACACGCCACAACAAAGCTGTCCCGCGCCATGCGCGGCAAGTTCAAATTTTTTTTTTTTATTTTTTTTTTTGCGGTTTTCGGACCATTTTGGGAATATTGGATTCCGGGACGATTATGTCCGGTTAGTGGGGATGTTCGGATATTGGGTGTTCGGATATTAGAGGGATTATTTATATATATATATATATATATATATATATATATATATATATGTATAATATATACAGTACTCGTCAAAATTATTCAGCACTGTCCGCCAGGCGCACAATACTTATGGACAAAAAAGAATCACCCATTTTTGGGGGTAAAAATTGAGTCACAAGTTTGCGCCGCGAGCATGACGTCACGGTAGCCTGAGGCCTTCTGACGCGCTGGTTGGTTCCCGCCTCAGTCGCCCACGGGCTGCCTGCGAGAGAGGAACTCCGCCGCATGTCCCTCTCAAATTGCGCCATTTTTTACTGAGTGTCCCGCAGTGTTTTGGCCTTCACCACTTTCTTATGGCACCTACCCGTGAACTGTTGAGTGAAATCATATCCCAGATCATTGCTCTAGAGGAGGCAGGCCACCAGACAAAGGAAATTAGTGAATTGGTTGGTGTGGCACGATTGACTGCGTCGTTGGTGTGCGAGGTTTCGGTTGGAAAACAGTGGTGAAGTTCCCACAAAGAAACCGAGGTCTGGTAGGCCTAGGAAAAGTTCCCCAAGGTCTGTTAATGTTTTATAACGTGCAGTGGAGTTTAATCCTCGTGTGAGTGCAAGGAAAATTAAGGAGAGCAACCCGGAAGTGTTTGGTGAGGTGTCTGTGAGAACAGTGTCTCGTAGGGTGCATGAGCTTGGTTACACAAGTCATAGGCCTGTGAAAAAGCCTCTTCTCAACAAGAGCCAGAGAATTCGTAGGCTTGCCTTTGCTAATAAATATCTTAACTGGGGTGAGGAGCAATGGTTGTCAGTGTTGTGGTCTGATGAGGCAACGTTTAGTGTTACCTGTAACAGAGGAGCACGTGTGTATCGACACAAAGGTGGATGACGACGAGGGCGATCCTGGGTATCAGACATTATCTGATATCGAGATCGCATCTTCAGTTGCAGGTCTCAGTACCCAGCTTGAAGATTCCGATGAGGACGGTGACGATGATGCGGACTCCTCTCAGCATGACACTACTCCAGCCATCCCCAAGCTGAGCGCACTCCGGGAACAACTAGAGTTTGTTCTCAACTACCTGGAACACCCGGACTGCGAGACCCCCGCTGTGCCCAGCCCTGGCTCCACTCCGTTGCCTCCCCAAGACAGGCCCTCATGCTCCGAGCCACAGCCCAGCACATCGGCCACGGTGGAGTCACCGCTCGACGTGAGTTTGCATCTATCTTCAGAGTTGTCTGCAGTGGGTACGCCATCACCACAACCCAGCGACGCACCCCTAGGTCACCTGCCAGTGATACTCTCGGACTCTGACAGTGATTAAACAGCAAGAGCTTCTCCACTAGACCACACGGGAATTTACAGTGTTGTGCAGTGAAAAAAACAGTGTGTTGTGTTAAGGATTTACAGTTGTGAGTGAAAAGACAAATTTGGAACAAAATTTAACGTAAATAGACTTGTTTGTTTTTGCTTTAGAAAATGGTTAGAAGAGTGGGAAAAGTTAAAGTGCAGAATGCAACAGTTAGTAAGTTACAATGGAGCATAAGTTAGACAAGAGTGCGCACTGTGAAGAGAACGGACTTCTGAGTGCAATTGACTAAGTTCAAAGCAAGACTTCATGAACAGTGTACTGCAAGTGCTTCAGGAAATCCTTCTTACTGTCAGAGTCCGAGAGGAGGCGATTATTCATCGAGATGGCCATGGACTCGCTCTAAGTAGGCAGAATGTTTCATACTGTACTTTTTTCCATACTATACTTACCTCAAACACCTCATTTCACTCTTTAATGTCCTTTATTGGTGTGAATAGGGTGTTAGGAGCTATGCATGTGCAGTAGGAAGGTGTTTTTCTGAGTTAGGCTAAGTTAGGGTCCATAAGTACCAGTCCAGGAGCCAGTAACCAGAATGTTTAATATTGTATGAACGTACCTCAAAACGCTCATTTTATGCTTCTTTTGCATTTATTTCAGTCATTTATGTGCCTTATTGGTGTGATTTGGGTCTTAAATTGGTACTATGCATGTCCAGCAGGAGTTGTATAGGTGTTTCTCTGAGTTAGGGTCCATAAGTACAAGTCCATAAGCTGGGGCCCAATATCCGGACAGGACCACTATCCGGACCTGCATATGGCCCTATTACGTCAGATACTGGAGGGATTACAGCACCAATACTGAAGGAAACTTATGGATAAAGACTGTAGATATATATAAGTGTTATATAGTAATAGAAATATAAAGTGTGAGTGTTTTTATGAATAATAAATGACAGAACACCAGCGGCGAATGATCGCAAGTGGGAAGGTCATACGCGCTCGTAATTTTCATTGCTTTCACAGTGTTTTTTTTTTGGAGTATGGATTCCAAACTATTTGAGAATCATAGAATAGCGTTTCTAGTGATATCAGGCTGTGGTAATCATATTACGGGTTGTCGGGAAGTGTAAAGTGGAGACTTCGTTACCCAACTTCAGAGGTCTCCACAAGTCCTACGGTACTCGACAAAGGCTCAACAAACATCCCAGGAGAAAGCTGAAGGTATGTGCCATATGCATATGTAATTTAAATATTCTAGGACTAATAACTGATTTTTGGCAAATATTTTTAGAGAGTCTGTCGGAGCGCGAATATGCCCACGGGACACGTAAGTCAAAGCAAAACAAGCCCGCGGTTAAGGGGTTAAAAATAGCATGGCTGGAAGGGCTTGTGGTATGGCAACAACAGCTTTGTGGTCATGTATGTGCATAGTACAAGCACCAGGAGGTGGATGACCCAGACTGTAACACCATGGCCTATGTCTGTGATGAAACAGACACTGATTAAGTGCTATATCCCTCGCCTGATTGACCTTTTTGTTGATGACTTTGGACTAGACAAAGACAACGGTACTGATAATGGAATGGATAAAGGACCAATCCCTTACACAACAACACTGCAGGAGACAGTGTGAATGTTGACCTTGTTTTGCCAATAAAAATAATATTCACTACAATACTAACCTTTATTACTTATTATTTTTCCATGTCATTGTTTATGGTTTTTCATTCTTTATGATTAACTAACTCAGTCAATAAGGTTATTATTTCTATGCAACATTGCTTTTTATTGCAACAATGTTTTTGAGTTGCATTTTCATTATTCTTCTTATTAAGTTTGTCTGTTTTTATTGCATTAATATTGCACTGTCTCCATCCAGGGGAATCCCCTAGTATAGGAATCTTTCTTGTTATTATTACCAGGTTTGCTTGCACCTACAACTTGTAAAACACCAACACACCATCAAAGTGTGTAAAACCATGGTGTTGTGGCTGTGTCAACTAGTCTCACAGACATAAGAATGTCTACTGTTCACAAATCACACAGTGGAGCAAGTACTGGGCATGCAAATAAAACAATTATGAATGATCTTTCCAAAATTTTATGAAAGTTATTTTCACTGTGATAACTTTCCATAAAATTTTGCAGTCTAGCGACATTCAACTTCATTTTAAAACAAAGGAACCCTCAAACTATAGGCCTACGATACTAGTTTACGCATTATTGCTGTCCAAAGATTGCACAACACAATGCAATGTAAAAATGCGGTCTAATATTTTTTCAAATTAACAGGAAAAATATGAAAAATAATAGTTTCTTTACATTCAGCTTTAAAATGCTGCAAACAGCATCATCCTAGCTATAATTATTTTAGTGTTATCACTCATCGAACATTAAAAACTCCAACAGCATTTTTTGGCACTTTAAAAAAATGGCATTTGTGTATCATACACTGTGCAGCGCCTCAAATAACCTTTACAATTACTAAATGTACAATTTTCTTTAATTTCAATTCGAGAAAAGCCAGCCTGACTTGTCAGATTTTGATAATCTGTGGATTCCTTTACTACTTACCGGTATAATGAATTTGCAAACATTATTAACATACTGATGAAGTTTGCATAGTGACATACAAGTACTGATGAAGCCTGTGTAGTGGGATAGTACTGATGAAGCCTGTGTAGTGGGATAGTACTGATGAAGCCTGTGTAGTGGGATAGCACTGATGAAGCCTGTGTAGTGGGATAGTACTCAAGAAGCCTGTGTAGCGGGATAGTACTCATGAAGCCTGTGTAGTGGGATAGTACTCAAGAAGCCTGTGTAGCGGGATAGTACTCATGAAGCCTGTGTAGTGGGATAGTATTCATGATGACCGTGTACTGGAAAAAAAAAAGATCAACCATCAAGACCTTTTCAGAATCCACAGTGTAAAATAATTCCCCAAATTAATGCCGTTTCTACTTTGGTCATTGTTATATATATATATATATTGATATGTAAGTGTATAGTATACTGCCTTCATTAATTATGTTTATTGATTATGCTATTTTTACCAAGGATAATATGTTTGGGCTTAAGTCAATAATGTACTTAGGCTCGTGGTTAGCAAGACAGTCAGAATAAATCCACCCAAGAGCAAGCGTGTTTGTGGCTTCCCTCCCTCCATAGAATCCCTAAGGATACCACACTGGCGACGAGGATGGGATTGAAAAGGTGCTGTTGACGTCATTTATGAGAGGGTGACTACAACAGGAGGGAAAGCTTCTCTGGAGGTGAAGGACTGCAGTGAATAGGGCGACCATGACTGGTGTGGGTGGATACATCGGACGTGTGGGGGAGTACGATGCAGACAGGGAGAACTTCATGTCATATTGTGAGAGAATGGACCTTTTCTTTATGGCAAACGAATTAATGGACGATGGTGGTGATGCTGAAAAGAAGAACGCCCTTGAAGAGAAGAGGAAAGCAATCTTTTTGACACAGGTGGGGGTTAATGTTTATTCTACTCTGGTAAACTTACTTGCTCCAACCAAACCCAAAGACGCTACACTAATTGAGATCATCAAGACATTGAAGCAACATTTTGACCCTGCTCCCCTTGAGATTGCTGAGAGTTACAAATTTGGTACCAGAGACAGAGGGAAGGATGAATCTGTAAGTGATTATATAGTTGCCTTGAAGAAAATATCCATTCACGGTAATTTTGGACCGTTCTTGGACCGAGCTCTAAGAGACAGATTTGTTATAGGTCTGAATTATGAAAAAATACAGATAAAGTTAATGAACACCACAGATCTAACTTTTGAAAAGGCATGTCAGATAGCCACTAGCATGGAACTAGCTGAGAAAAATACCAGAGAATTTGTTCCAAATACTGGTGGTGAATCTGTTAGTAGTAGTGGCTCTGTGTGCAAAGTGACTGTGGCCAGAAAGAAGAACAATGCCACAAAACAAGGCATACATTCTGATTTGAAATGTAGGAGATGCTTAGGGAAACATGAGAGTTCTCATTGTAAGTTCAAAAACTTAAGTTGTTACAATTGCCAGCGTGTTGGGCACATTGCTTCTGTCTGCACAGCCCCTATCAGAAGTGGTAAAGGTAGAGTAAATGTCATTGAAAGTGCTGAAAGGGAAACAGAAAACATTATTAATGAGAGTATCAGCAGCTCTGAACCTGATAATGATGAGAGTGCGCATGTGTTCACTATTTACAATAGTAGTGCAGGAAAACATGGACATGAGTATAGTGTGGACTTGTGTATTAACAATACTCCAGTAACTATGGAAGTAGATACTGCAGCTGACTTTTCTATAATGAGTAGAGATACATATGAGAGGTTATTTGCACATGTTCCTTTGGAAGACTCAGTGGTTAAGTTGAAAACATATTCTGGAGAGATTTTGGACACAGAAGGGAAGCTGGAGTGTGAGGTCAAGTACAAAAATCAGAACTTGAAGTTGCCATTAATTGTAGCTAGTTATGTGGACAGACCAACTTTGTTAGGCAAGAACTGGTTGCGTGAGCTTAAGATGGATTGGAAGGAGATATTTAGTATGAAGACATGTAACAGTGTTCCTGACCTTCAGAAACTACTTGAACACTACAAGAGGTTATTTGATAAGGGACAGGGAGCTATAAAGGGCTTTGAGGCTCATGTCACTGTTGACAAAGGTGTTACACCCATTTATGTTAAGGCTAGACCCGTTCCTTATGCCTTGAAAGGGGAGGTGAAGAAAGAATTAGACAGACTTGTGAGCGAGGGAGTTCTTGAGAAAACTGCTAAAAGCAGTTGGGCTGCTCCTATAGTAGTTGTACCTAAAGCTGATAAATCGGTTAGAATATGTGGTGATTATAAAGTTACCATCAATCAAGCTGTTGAGGATGAGCAGTATCCCTTACCCACCTCTCAAGATTTGTTTGCTGCACTGACAGGTGGAACCATTTTCACAAAGTTAGACTTGTCCCAGGCATATGCTCAAGTCAGTGTTGATGCTGAAAGGCAACAGTACCTCACCAACAACACTCATAAGGGACTGTATAAATTCAAAAGGTTGCCTTATGGGGTCAAAAGTGCACCGAAGTTGTTTCAGTGCATCATGGACAAAATTCTTGTGGGTCTTCCAAATGTACTATGTTTTCAAGATGATGTCCTCATTGTTGACAGTGACTCTCAAAATCATGTTAAAACCCTAGCTACAGTATTTGAAAGATTACTGGCTCACAATGTCAGGCTTAATAAGAGCAAATGCTCATTTTTAGCTAAAGAAGTAACTTACCTTGGATACAAGGTCAATGCAGAAGGGCTGAGACCAGTTAAAGATAAAGTAAGAGACATATTAAATTTACCTGCTCCAAAAAATGTCAGTGAATTGAAAGCCTTCTTGGGAATGATACAGTATTATTCAAGGTTCCTTAAAGGACTTTCATCAGTTTTGGCCCCTTTGCATGAACTGTTAAAGAAAGGTATTCCTTGGAAATGGAGCAGTGTAACTCAGAAGTCATTTGAGGATTGTAAAGCTGCTTTGTCTAGTACTGATGTTTTGGTCCATTATGATACTTGTAGAACACTAAAGCTTGCTTGTGATGCCTCAGGCTATGGGTTAGGTGCTGTCATAAGCCATGTAATGGATAACGGTGAAGAAAGACCCATTGCATATGCCTCCAGAACACTAACCCAAAGCGAGAAAAACTATGCTCAGATAGAGAAAGAGGCTTTGTCTATTATATTTGGAGTAAAGAAATTTCACCAATATTTATATGGCAGGAAATTTGTCTTAGTAACTGATCACAAGCCTCTTTTGGCAATATTGGGTCCTAAATCACCTGTTACTACACTTGCTGCAGCAAGAATGCAGAGATGGGCTGTGATATTGTCTGCATATGACTATGAAATACAGTACAGACGTTCTGAGGATCATGCTAATGCTGATGCTTTGTCTAGGTTGCCTTGCAGTGGATCAAATGATGGAGTAGAACCTAAGGTTTATGCTGTAACCATGGTAACAGAAGATTTTCCAGTCACTTCCAGAATGATCGCTCATGAGACTAAAGTCCCGTCCAGACGATCGAGCAATGCCCGCGGGCACAAGCGAGCAGTTTGCCTGTTGACGGGCTCACCGCTTGTGCCCGCGGGCAAATGTGTAAATTGCCACGGGCAATTTACACATTTGCCCGCGGGCACAAGCGGTGAGCCCGTCAACAGGCAAACTGCTCGCTTGTGCCCACGGGCATTGCTCGATCGTCTGGACGGGCCTTAAGACAGATGTTGTGTTGGGAAGAGTCCTTGAGTATACACTTAATGGATGGCCAGAGGTCCGTCCATGCTCAGACTTTCAACCGTATCATTTAAGGAGATGTGAATTATCTGTAGAAATGGGGTGTGTGCTGTGGGGTATGAGAGTGTTAATTCCACCATGTTTTAGAGGGCAAATTTTGAATGAACTGCATTTTGAACACCCAGGTATATGTGCTATGAAAGCTCTGGCCAGAAGTTTTGTGTGGTGGCCTAAACTGGATGATGAAATAGAAAGACTGGTACGGGAGTGCTGTGTATGTCAGAATGCTAGGAGTATGCCACCCAGTGCACCTTTGAAAGCTTGGAAATGGCCTACCCGCCCCTTTCAAAGAGTACATATTGACTTCTGTGATAAGGGAACAGACAAGTTTTTGGTATTAATTGATAGTCATTCAAAGTGGATTGATGTTAAACACATGTACAGTACCAATGCTTGTAGCACCATTGATGAATTAAGGTTAATATTCGCTGAACATGGATTACCTGAGGTGGTAGTGTCAGACAATGGACCGCCATTTCATTCATCAGAGTTTAAAAACTTCATGAGGCTCAATGGTATAAAACATGTACTGACCCCACCCTATCATCCTGCCTCTAATGGTGCTGCCGAGAGATCAGTTAGAATTGTAAAGGAAGCGCTGTATAAGCAAGTAATTCAAGGAACAGTTGGAAGATCAGTGAAACACAGACTAGCAAATTTCTTACTCAGATACAGAACTACCCCACATAGTGTGACAGGATGTACTCCTGCAGAGTTAATGATGAGAGACAATTGAGAACAAGATTAAGTTTAGTCAAGCCAAGTCTGCTTGCAGTTGTAGAAAGGAAACAAGACCAACAAAAGATGCATCATGACAAAAGTTCCCATGAAAGAGTGTTCAAGGTAAATGATAGAGTGAGGATTAGGAACATGACCAGAGGTTTTGGTACTGCACATGCCAAATGGATAACTGGTGTTATTGAAAAAGTGTGTGGAGATAGGACATATTTGGTAAAGTGTAGTAATTCAGTAAGATATGTTCATGTAGATCACATCATTCATGCACATGATGAGATCAGTGTGGCAGCAGAACCTGATGATCTTGATACAGCTGTGGATGATTGTCAAGGTGATGAGGTCAAAGATAACGTTCTCCAGCATCCACTCAATGCGTCAACTGACTGCCGTGAAGATGTGGTAGTCACAGATCAGTCACAGAGTACAAGTAAAACACCTGCAAAACTTGATGGAGGGAATATTCTTAGAAGATCAAACAGAGTTAGGAAGCCTGTAATAAAATTAGACCTTTGATTATATGAGTCGAGAACTGGCTTTTCAAAACTTATTTGTAGGAAGTTATGTTCTTGTGTTCTGTTCTCTCTCATGCCAAATGTAGAGCTATAAGTTTTGTTTCTTAATTGGTAGCAACCATATTTTCTTTCTTTCAAAAGGAGAAGCAGTGTTATATATATATATTGATATGTAAGTGTATAGTATAGTGCCTTCATTAATTATGTTTATTGATTATGCTATTTTTACCAAGGATAATATGTTTGGGCTTGTTAAGTCAATAATGTACTTAGGCTTGTGGTTAGCAAGACAGTCAGAATAAATCCACCCAAAGAGCAAGCGTGTTTGTGGCTTCTCTCCCTCCATAGAATCCCTAAGGATACTACAGTCATGAAAACGAAATTCAATTTTGGATAATGGTAAACATATGCTTTATCTGAAGCAGTAAAAGCACCTTACCAAATCAACCAGTTCTTCTTTCTGATATTATATTATATTTTTCTCGGGTGGTACATAAACATTGCATGCAAAATCTGTTTCCCCATTGTTATTAGCTGTGTTCTGTTGTGTCAGCTCATTTGATTTTCTGCTGTAATGGTGTAACGGACTGTCCTAACCCAAGTGTTAACTAAATCTAACCTAACCTAGCTTAATTGCAGCTACCTAATCTATCTATCTATTGCCAGACGCCATAAGCCCATAAGGGGTGGCCATTTAGCTACCTAATAATTTAATTAAATCTAACCTAACCTAACCTAGCCTCTAGTTGTAAAGTTGGGAAATAAAAACCACCTTCAAGTACATACAGTAAGACAAACAATCGTAGGTACGGCTTTAGGAACATGATGATAAAAAGTGGGAAATTTTCTGCAGGAAAAGGTAATTTACCACCCTGAAAACAGTCATAATAATACAGAAAACAAACTGAAGGAATATGAAATGAATTGGTAAGGTCCTTCTACTGGTCCAAGTAAAACATATGTTTAACTGGATACAGTAATACCTCGATATACAGTAAACCCTCATTATACGATGGGGTTCTGTTCCTGAAAACCCCATCGTAAAGCAATCCATCGTATAGCAATCCCATTAGAACATGGAGTCAATGGGGATACGTTCCCAGACGTGCCTTAACTCTCACATACACACACCTTAGCACTCACATACATGAAATATCCTTATGTTTAAACATTTAAAGTAACACATTAATAGTGAAAAAAGAGAAAAAAGCATGAAAACTACAGTATACAGTAGATCTTACCTTTACTGAAGCAAGCAACGGTTGTTTATGTGGTTCCTAGACAATTCGCCATGAAGTTGACAATTCGTCGTCATAATATAGACGTTCCCCGTCAGGACAATTCCCCATCATTCTATAAACATACTTATTACTGATTAACTGATACTTCAATAACTAATTCTCAGGGGGATCTATCAAAGTCTATTTTCATTCAATAGCATTGGCTTTGGATATCATTTGTAAGTCGCACTTTTAGACAATATTTAACTTGTTTCTACCTTGCTGTAGTTGACTTTGAATTATGTTCTAGCATCACCCACAGCTGTTTTCATTAATTTCCATTGGTACTACAACATCCTGGGTATATTTTAAAACGATTTTGAAGAGGTACAAGTACAGTACTAAAAAACTAGTGTACTTCCTAAATAAACTGATATGAAAATAAACGACGGGGAATCATCCTGACGACGAAAAGTCCCGATGGCGAATTGTCTTGTTATTGTTGTGATGGCGAATTGACTTGATGGCGAAATATCCTGAAACATTTATACAGACGTAACATGAAGATCATTTGTATAATTCCAAAGTATGTCGATCATTCACTTAAGGTAATTAGGCATTTATATAAATGCCAATGTCTCGTATGTAGCCTTATGCTAAGATGAAGGATCGATCATAAATCAGCTGATTCACGATTCAATATATTATTATTTTTCATTTAATGCCCATGATTTGATGCCATATTTTACATTTACTATATAAACATTAAACCACCATCACTTTTATAACTTACATAATTAAAAAACTAGTGTACTTGCTAAATAAACTGATACGTAAATAAATGATGGGGAATCGTCCTGACGGCGAATTGTCCCGACTCGGCCTCACAGTCACAGTGACTCACAGCCCTCACTCATCAATGTCAGAACTGCCTGGCTGGGCAGGGCTGGCTAATGAGGCTGGACCGGTGGACAAGTGTGTGTGGTCTAATGCCGACAGTGTGAGGACGTTTTTGTTGCGTTTGCACATTCGCTGTTCACTGAGCCGCGGATGATCCATCATTGTTGCAAATCATTCCCATTGTATAGTGGGCATAGGGTACTAAAATTCTGACATTGTATAAACGAAATATCGTACAAAGAGACATCGTATAATGAGGGTTTAATGTACGATAACCCTAGATGCGATACCCTGGCTTAACAATGGGGGTAGAAATATCATCATACCCCACCTAACGATGGCCAAACCCCAGTTTGACAATGGGGTTTTGTTTTGTTTTTGCCGATTTTGATGATATTTTAGACTAAAATTGAGTGTTTGGGTTGATTTATAAACTGTTTTTAGACTTAGCTTAGTCTAATGTGTTTTAGCCATAGGTGGGGTGAACATTGTCATTTTGGGGTACAGTTTACTAAGCTTTAGTTTTTTCCTGGCTTATATTTGATAATTTTCGGATTTTATTTGTTGGTTTTAGTGAGTTATTTACAGGCGTAGGCTTAGGTTAGCTTCCTTAACATCTGTTAGGCCATTTAGATTGGCTTTAAACTTGTTTTGGGGCTCATTTGAGTGGGTTTTGGACTTGGTTTGGGGGGAACCCAAGGCTGGTAATTGCTCCACAATACATGTTAAAAGTACCCTGATATATGATACCCCGCCGAATGATGGGGTTTTACCTAACCAATTACATCGTTAAACTGTAGTATGCTTATAATTACTAGCTACACCACACAAAAACTGACAAGAGCTTAAAAATTCTTTGAAAAAGAATGAAACATTAAAACAAACCTGATCCAAACAAGCTTGCAGGGTGTGGTAATTCTTTACCAAACAGGCACGGCAATTCCACTTACATTATAACAAACTCGGTCTCCATCCATCCATTGCCAGACGCCATGTATCCCAAACGGGGTGGTCAAGGGCTTAGAGTTAATTGTTTTACAGGGAGGGGCACTAATCCTCCACCAACCCCACTTGACACGTAGGGATGCCAACAGCATCTGGTGTTCCCAGGCGGTCACCCATCCAAGTACTAACCAGACCCAACGTTGCTTAACTTCGCTGATCGGACAGGAAGCGGTGTACTCAACGTGGCATGGCCGTTAGCAAACTCGGTCTCAAGGTAAGTAATTTCGGTACATATGCAACACAGATGGTTAACTAATGAACTGTCACTGCATGAAGTGATTGGAAAAAGACAAAATACAGTATACCTTTTTCTGGGCTGTCAAGGAAGTGGCCAGGTCGCCCACGGCAACATTTACCGATGGTCTCTCCAACTGCACGCACAGTTTACCAACCATTGTTCCAAATGGACACGTCAATGTGTCCTGTGTCAAAACGATGGCAAACTTGGTAAATTTTTACAAGTTGCCAATACACCCCCCAGGTTGTGCAGTATATTTTTCTGGACATATCCTAACCTGCTGCAGCGGAATGCTTACCTTAGAGTAAGGTATCATACTATGAGTTTATGCAGGTAATATCCCTGAACCGCCTATTGGCAACTTGTAAAATAATACCACAAACATAGTGATTTAACTAAAATTAACCTAGCCAAACCTAACCTAATCTAATTGGATAATATCGATTTTCAGCCCATAATCATTCCTGTCGATTTTATTTGTTCTGCACACTAATCTCTTCAAGTTCACCAACATTTTCCTTATATACTTCTGTCACAAATCAGTTTTAAGGAAGATATAGTAATATTTGGGTACCCCCACCCCATCCTCCCCCTTCCAACCCAGCTAGGATGACTTCCTGGCTCAATGAAATTCGGTACTAACTGAGCTCAACACCAGCACAAAGCAAGCCAATCACAGCTGTCACCTTGATCACCTACAGCCAATAAACATTTGTGCTGCTCCCCCTGCTTTCATTTCAAAATCAGAGTAGATATGGCAGTCCAGTGCAGCTCGTGTCTCTCGGTTCCTGGCCGCGTTATTTCAAAGGTGCTTTGAATACAACGATTTAGGCATTGAATTTCTTAGGTCCCTGCACTCGCTGTCCCCATCAGTGAGGACACAGATTCTGACAAGGTAAGAAGAAGTATGCATAGGTTGCTTTTAGTTTGTTAGGTTGGTTGGGTTAGGTTTGGTTAGGTTGGGTTAGGTTAGGTTGGGTTGGGTTAGGTTGGGTTAGGTTAGGTTGGGTTAGGTTAGGTTAGGTTAGGTTGGGTTAGGTTAGGTTCAGTTAGGTTTTAGGTAAGGTTCAGTTAGTTTTATATTGGGTTAGGTTTGAGCTTCGTATTTTACCCACGAAACCTTGTTTTTTCCTATGGTTTTTTATACGATTCAGTTATCAGCTCATTTCACTCGGAAAAAAACATTTTCTGTGTTTCTCCCCTCCCTAAAACCCCCGATTCCCCAATATCCCCCATTGTTGCTGGAGGACAGGGGAGGATCTTATCTCAAAATCTGGTCATTTTTGACGGAAATGATGCTCAAAATCGAATGAATCACATCAAAAACCATCAGAAAAGCCTAGGTTTCACGGGAAAAAGCAGTATGGGCTGAAAACCAATATTTAATCCAACCTCACTTGCGTTTAACAGCTAGCTTTCTAATCTAAAAATGTGCATCATGAATGTTAAGTACGGCCGGCTACTGGCAGACGACGAAATATTTACGCTTTCTAAATCCTCATTTATAGCTTTCAGAAGTAAGTTTATAAAAATCCCCAGTAGCTGTGGTAATCCAGGAAACATTCAATAGAAAATAAGGGAAGGCCGCGCCCGTTTGGTAACGAATTAATCAGTTCTGTATACATTTCTAATTTAGCATATTAGACATGAATAACACAGTATCTTACTGGTGGTGTCTATCCTTGAATGACGCAGTGAACACCCTCCATACGATCGTACTAACGGGGAAACGATCAAGTACACCTCACCAATAATTACAGTCAGCTGACGCCACAACAATGATTACAGTCAGCTGACGCCACAACAATCTTCTTCTTCTTGTGGGTTTAAGGGCCACGGCCAGTACAATGGCCCAATGCCCTGCCAATGCAAACTGCTTAGGGCCTCACATTAAATGCGGGAGAGCTGTCTAGATTTTCGGATAAAGTCAGACGTGCACCTCACAACCTGTTCTCGTAACCGAGGGTCCCCAATACCGCCTCCCAGGAGTGTGTGGAGAGACAAACTGAGAACTCCCAGAGATGCCAAACTATCTATCTATCTATCTATCTATATACCTAGGCTGCTTCCCCCAAGGAAAGGGAGGTAGCCGAGACAGGACGACTCACTCTCCATTTACTCATCCATTCAAACACATTCATTCGCATCTTAGCTCCAAAGGCGAGAACGGACAGATCCTCACCGCATCACACCGCACAAGGGTCAACTGCGCAATGCAATCAGTGACATCCGCAGCAGGGCCCGACAGCAGAACTGGTTTACCCCTGCCACATCATAACAGACCCATCCCCTTACCCGCACCTGACCTGACTAGCTGATCAGACCAAATGCGGGAGAATATCCCCTCAGGGCTGCGTCATCACTTATTCATTCACAATTTCTCTCCATTTATTTCTGTCACGCACAGCCACTCTTCCTTGCTCAACAGACATCCCTCTCGCATCCAGCGCTCTCTTCACACTGTCCATCCATCCTATTCGTGGTCTTCCTCTCAGCCTTACACCTCTCACATTAGATCTAGTTATCTTTTTCACCAATCGCTCATTATCCATTCTCTCCATGTGCCCAAACCATTGCAACACCCTCTGCTCAACTCTACCAGCCATCTCCCGAACAACTCCAGTTCTCCTTCGCACTTCATCATTTCGCACTCGATCCATACGCGTCACTCCACACATACTCCTCAGACATATCTCCATTACATTCAAACTTTTCCTCTCTGCTACACCCATATTCCATGTTTCAGCCCCATATAATGCAGTCGGTACCACAACACCCTCATACAGCCTTCTCTTTACATCCATTCTAAGCGAACGACATTTAAACACTTTTTTCATTCCTCCCAGCACCTTTCCTACTTCATTTATTCTAAACTTCACTTCTGCATCTATTCTTCCATCCACAGCAATATGTGACCCTAGATATTTAAAACAATCTACCTCCTCAAGCAACTCACCATTCAAAACTATATTCATCCCCCTACCATCTATCAACCTCGTACACTTCATCACTTTACTCTTATTCTCATTTACTTTCAATTTCCTCCTTTCACACACCCTTCCAAACTCCTCTACCAACTGTCTCAATCTCTCCTCTGAATCAGTCACCAGTGCAGTATCATCTGCAAACAGCAGCTGCTTCAGATTCCACTCTCCTCCATCAACATTTACCAGACTCAGACCACCTAAAACTCTTGCATTCACCTCCCTTTACAACACCATCCATGTAAATATTAAACAACCAAGGCGACATCACACATCCCTGTCGCAGCCCCACTCTCACGGGAAACCAATCACTCACAGCATTTCCCACTCTTACACACGCTCAACTATTTACATAAAAACTTTTCACCCCTTTTAGTAACCTACCATCAAGTCCATACAATCTTAAAACAGTCCACAAAGCCTCCCTATCAATTCTATCATACGCTTTCTCTAAATCCATAAATGCCCAAAACACATCCTTGCCTTTCGCTAAATACTTTTCACACACTTGTCTCACAGCAAACACCTGATCAACGCATCCCCTCCCTCTCCTAAAGCCACACTGCTCATCACTAATCACTCCCTCTGTACCATCTCTAACTCTCATAATTAATACTCTACCATACACTTTACCTACAACACTCAACAGACTTATACCCCTAAAGCTAGTACATTCATACTTATCACCCTTGCCTTTATACAACGGGACCACACAAGCACTTGCCCAGTCAATTGGCACCATACCTTTCTCAAAGCACACATTCAACAATCTTACTAACCAGTCAACAATAGTCACTCCACCACCCTTCAGGCATTCCACAGCACACCCATCCATACCTGCAGCTTTCCCTGTTTTCATCTCCTTTACTGCCTTCTCCACTTCCTCCTTCGTGATCAAAGAATCATTCAACTCTCCCAACACATTTATTCCTTGCACCCTTCTATCCACCGCAATCTCAGCCACCCTTTCCTCCTCTACATTTAACAATCTTTCAAAATACTCTGCCCATCTCTTCCTTACTGCATCCATCTCAATTAACATCCTTCCATCCTCTGCTTTTACTCGTTCTTCCTCTCTAGACTCTCCCTTTCGCACCCTTTTCACCTCCTTCCAAAACATTTTCTTATTCTGTTGAAAATTCTCTGTCAGTCGCCTACCCCACCTCTCATCTGCTGCCACTTGAGCAATACGCACAGCCCTTCTCGCTCTATTCCTCTTTTCCTTATACCTTTCATATGACATCTCATCCTTCCTCTGCAGCCACACTTCATATGCACGTCTCTTCTCAGCCACAGCCATACTTACTTCCTCGCACCACCATTCACTTCCTTTTCTTACACCACCACCCACACATCTCACACCACACACCTCTTCTGCATGCCCCACCACAGCACTCTTAAACAACTGCCATTCCTCCTCCACGCTGCCATTTTCCCGATCTTTCACTGCGTTCCACTCATCTTTCAATTTCTCCTGATACTCTATCTTTTTCTCTCTTTTTATCCAACTCACTCACTTTCAAAACCTCCCTGCCACACCTAACCCTCCTAGCTCTCACCCATCTCTTACCTACTCTTAACTTTCCCTCCACCAGGTAGTGGTCAGACATACCTCCACCCTCCCCTCTCAGAACTCTCACATCCAACAATCTTCCTATTACATTCCTGGACACAACCACATAGTCCATCAAGGCTCTATCAACAACCCTTCCACCCTCCTGTCTCACCCATGTATACTTATAAATATCTTTCTTCTTAAACAGCGTATTCCCAATCACCATCTCTCGCTCAACACACATCGTTATCATTCGTTCCCCATTTTCATTTCTTCCAGGCACACCATGCATACCAACTACGCCTTCAACTGCTACATTTCCCACTCTAGCATTCAGATCCCCCATCATTACCACATTCACATTCGCTCCAAAACTCTGCAGACACTCATCAACATCATTCCAGAAAGACTCCCTCTCTTGTTCATCCCTTTCACTACCAGGCCCATATGCACTCACAAACACCCACAACTCACGTTCAAATTTCGCTTTCACCCACATCAGTCTCGATGACACCTCCTTCCATTCAATCACACACTGCTGTACTTCCAGACTCACTAACAAGGCCACACCTTCTCTTGCCCTTCCTCTATCAACACCTGACAATCTTCCATTCACACTTCCAAACATAGATTCCCCCTTCCCTTTCATCTTGGTTTCACTCAAAGCTAACACATCCAACTTTCTTCTCACAAACATTCTCCCAATCTCCTCCCTTTTAGCCTCAATTGTACTACATCCACGCACATTCATAGACCCAATCTTCAGGGTACGGGGATAACTCCATCCCCCATCCCTTTCTCTGGCCTGTCTCTTTTTAGGAACTAAAAAACAGAGGAGGGGGTCCCTAGTCCCCTCACCCCGCCCCTTTTAGTCGCCTTTTACGACACGCAGGGAATACGGTGGCAGTATTCTTCCTAACACAACCTGGCCGCAGAGTAGTAGTACCACCCCATAGTGCGGCCAGGTTGTGTCCCCCCCGCCACAGGGGAGATGCCAAACGTTCCCGCAAAAGGGTGCAAAGCGAGTGGAACCTAGGACACCATAACATGAAATGTTCTATGGTTTCTTCAACCTGAGGACACCACTGGCACCATGGATGCTCTATCATACCCAAACGGTACAGGTGGCTTGCAAGGCCTGTGTGGCCCAACCGTAACCTGGTGATGGCTACATCAATGTCTCTACAGGGATGGCGTGCCCAAGGGTGTTCAAAGGAGTCAGAGCGAAAACGCCCCAAGTGGGAGGCAGGTAGGGTGGTTGCTAGGTGCGCATTCCAGTGCGATATGCAGGCGCTACGTGCAAGTTTAGGGAATGTGGCACTATCTGGCGTCACATGGACCAGTGTACTGTATGTCAGTGGCCGTTTTGCTGCTGCATCTACTATTTCGTTGCCACGGATGCCCACATGTGAGGGAATCCACTGAAGGTGGAGGTACCAGGGAGGAGTAACAAGGAAAAGGAGGTGTTCCATAATAGCATGGACAGTCTTGACATGAGTCACTGGACGATCCGAGAGAAGGAGGGTAAGTGCAGACTGAGTCGGTGTATAAGACTACCGATTGAGGCTGGAAGAAAGTCCGGATAAATTCAAGGGCCTGGAGGATGGCTATGAGTTCTGTGGTTAGGACATCGTACCGCCCGCTGAACGACCAAGTTTGGCATATGGAAAGATCTTCAAAATAAGCCGCTGAGGCAAAGAAAGATGGAGGGGAGTGCGACCCATCCTTGTAAATTCTCAGGAAGTCCTTATAAACCGAGGAGACCAAGCTGTAAAAGATCTGCCGTGCCAAGACTGCATCTGTCGACTTCGAGAACGGTACTGGGAAGTAGGGGGAGACATATGGAGACAAATCCTTCCAAGGTGGCTCTGGGGAGAGAGGGGCCACTGGGGTAGGCCTGGGCAGATCGAGAGACAGGGTGTGGCAGGCTCGGATGCTGCGGATTATGTACGGTAACCTCACTCGCGGCCAAGCTGGGGGCTGACGAAGGACTGTGGAGAGGCGATAAAGGGAGGAGACCGGATGGCTGGAGGGAAGGGCCGAAATACGGTGAAGCAGCCGACAGTCCAGTTCCATGCGGTAGATGGAAAGGGGCATCACCCCTGACTCTGCATGAAGCGAAATAATTGGGGTGGACTTGAAGGCACCTAGGGCAATGCAAAGTGCCATGTTCTGGACAACATCCAACTTCTTTAGGTGGGTCTGGGCAGCTGATCCATAAAGGATGGTGCCGTACGTGATTTTACTGCGGATGAAGGCCAGATATAGTCTGAGTAGAGTGTTTCAATCAGCACCCCAGCGAGCTCCTGCGACACACTTTATGATGTCCAGGTGCCTAAGGCATGCCGATTGAAGATGGTCAATATGGGGGGCCCAGGTGAGACGGGGACTGTCCAAATGGAGGCCCAGAAACTTGTGCCGAGTCCGGAGGGTGAGAGGTTCTCCAGCTAGCTGAATCGTCGGCATGGAGGGGAGCCTCCTTTGGCCAAAGTACATAAGAGCACTCTTGGGTGCATTGACTGTTAGCCCCCAATCTGCGGCCCAGGTGGCAAAGGCATCCACAGCCTGTTGGAGGCGATGTTGGGCCTCCCATAGGGAGGCAGCACTGCAGACGATTGAGACATCATCTGCATAGACTAAGGTGGATACTCCAGGAAGATGAGGGAGGTCATACATCAGGACATTGAAAAGTAAGGGACTGAGTCATGATCCCTGTGGCACTCCCTGCCTGACTGGGGTAGGGGAAGAGTATGTACCCCCAAGGGAAACACGAAAGGATCGCTCCTCCAAAAAACTTTGCACCCAGGCCAGTGCAGAGCCTGTGATGCCAAGACAGCACAACTTGTACAGTATCCCATCATGGGAGGCAGAATCAAAAGCCCCCTGGAGATCCACGAAGGCAGCCAGGAGTATCTTCTTATGACAGGATGCCTGGTGGACATGATGGTCAAACTGGAGGAAGATGTCAGATGTCCCTCTCCCTGGGCGGAATCCACATTGTACATCAGACATGCAGCTATTGTGCTCCAGCCACCAGGAGAACCGACGGCACACCATCCTCTCAAGTACCTTCCCGATATTGGAGAGCAGTACAATTGGTCTGTAAGAAGCCGGAGAAGAGGGGTCCCTCCCCGACTTGGGGAAGGGCAGGAGGTGGGAGGTTTTCCAGTGAGATGGGAATATCCCTGATGCCCAGCTGTTGTTAAAAAGATGTCTAAGAGCGCCATTTGAAGGTGGACAGGGAGATGAATCAGAAATTCGTTAGGTACTAAATCTGGCCCACATGCCTTCTTTGGTAGTAGGGTCCGCAGAGCAGAGGAGAGTTCTGCCTGGGTAAAAGGAGAGGCTAAGCCTGCTGAGGGGGAGGAGGAGATGCCTGCCTGAGTGACCCTGAG
Organism: Coenobita brevimanus; assembly: GCF_032717465.1. Lineage (NCBI taxonomy): Eukaryota > Metazoa > Arthropoda > Malacostraca > Decapoda > Coenobitidae > Coenobita > Coenobita brevimanus. The sequence continues at coordinate 32,038,956 of NC_137041.1, forward strand.
TAGGTGTTGAAGATTTGGAAGTGGAGCTGGGGAGCCAAGTCTAGCTCCAAAGAAGGCAACCAGTAAGGTAGCCTTGTCTTGGAGGCCTACCAGAAGATTACCCTCCTTTACCAGAGGATACGAAAGGGTGGTAAGGCGACCCTTCATTGCCTGAATAAAGGACCAGGTCCGGGATGGTGAGCTTGAGAATGACAGGGTTGAGCAGAAAGCAGACCAGGCAGCACGGCGAGCTCGGGTGAGAGTCCGCTTGCATTCTGCATCCCTACGGCGGTGAGTGTCTCAGTGGCTAGGGCAGGGACATCTCCACCAGATGTTCCAGGAAAACCTCCTAGCCCGGACAACCCTGGTACAGTCCTCTGTCCACCAAGGAACCGTGGCAGTGCCTCGGAGACGTGTTGAGGACCTGCAGAAGGTCGCCTTACCTGCTGCGATCACAGAGGATCTTAAGTCCATCACGCGATCATGTATGGGTTCTCCAGGTGGAGGCCCAGTGTTATCAAGGGTCGCCATAAAGGAGGACCAGGACCCTTGTGTGAGGATCCAATGTGGACGAGGTGGAGCAGAGCAGGGTGGGGAGAGATTGGAGACATCTAGTATAACTGGAAGGTGGTCAGACCCCAGATATGGGCTAGTCCAGATGGTTGAGCCTCCAAAAAAAGGATCCCCCAAATATAGATCAAGTGTGGAGGGTAGGCCTGAGTACGGGTCAATACGGGTCTGTAGCCCCAATGGGGTGAGCAGGGTGAAGCGATCACTTTCTAGCAGAAACCGGAAGAGGGAAGTTCCTGACCTACTTCCAGAACCTCGGGGTCAGGAAAGGATCCCAATGGGGGTGTCGCGTTAAAATCACCTAAGAGGAGGCATGGTGAAGGGAGCTGGTCTTGATAGGCCTGGAGTTCTTCCAGGCCTATGTCCTTGCATGGGTTGTAGCAAACCGCCACAGTGATCCATCCCTGCACAAGGGATAGGCAGACCGCAAGAACGTCCAACACCCCTCGAGGGGGGCGGGTCAATGGCAGAACCGAGCTAGGCACATCCTCCCTGATGCGACAGCTAGACCTCCTCTGACACCCTGACGATCAGCTCGGTATACAGTAAAACCCCTGAGCGATAGATGGAGATGTGGAGCTAACCAAGTCTCACATAGACCAATAACATCTGGAACGAGGTCTGCTACCGTGCGTTTGAAATCGGATGTTTTCCAAGGGAGCGATCTGGCATTCCAGAGGAAGAATCTACGTAGAGGTAAAGGAGCCATCACTGAGGGGAGAGTAGAGAGAGAAACTGGGGCAGGAGGCTGACACATATGTCTATAAAGGACTGTCCATTTTTGTACATGGACAGGGCTGTAAGCAGAAGGTCCACAAAGGACCCTGTAGAATGGGCACCTGTATGGTTGGCAGAAGGGGAAGCGTGGGAGGTTGCCCTTGGTACAGACTGACGTGGAGGGGCAGGAGATTCACCAGGTGTGGAGCCCGTCTCATGGGATCTGGGGGAGGTGGCGTAAGATATGTTTGGATCTGTGGTGACGCCACAACAATGATTACATACAGCTGATGCCACAACAATGACAACGGTTCCGAGACAATTCGCCGTCAAGTTAATTCGCCGTCAGCCAACTCGCCGTCAAAACATGGACGATTCCCCGTCAGGACAATTCGCACCCTGGACGATTCCTCGTCATTCTGTAAATATATTTAATATTTAATAATTAATAATTTGATAACTAATTTTCAGGGGGATCTGTCAAAGTCTATGTTCATTCAATAGCGTAGGCTTTGAATATCACTATAAGTTGCACTTTTATCCAATAATTAACGTGTTTCTACCTCGCTGTAGTTGACTCTGACAGTTGTTTTCTCAGTCGCCTATGCACCCGAATCGGGCACCCGCTCCCGAGCCTCGGACGCCAGCACCCGATAAATGAGATTGGTTTTCTCAGCCAATGAAATTCTCGGGTGCAAGCACCCGAGCCTCGGAACTAGCACCTGAGTCACTGAGTGGCCAGCACTGAGCTGGCAATACTGACCAGGCCCGCCTGTGGTAGTTAGCAGTACTTTACTACCAAATAGTGACCAATCATATTTAATTTTGTATAAATATAGGTATATTATATTTTGGGTAGCTTTTTCCTTGGCCAAAATCATTTTAAAAGTGTTTTGAATGACTGTTCAGCAAGAGGAGCCAAGGTCACTCGCTTAGAGAACATTTACCCACATTACCAATGGTTTAAGGTGTAATGCTAGGTGAAATTAGGCTCGACTTCTCGTTCCTATTTCACCTAACGTGGAGCGGGGTCCTCTTTCGAGACTGGAGCTAGTGCAATAAAGAGAGGCAGGACATAAAAACTCTAGGCAACAACCTTTACACGTACTGTATATTACCACAGTCAGACACAGGACAAATCAGCATATATGACAGCACAATAATTTAGCAATATAAAACCTTATCTAGGATATGTGTATCTCGCAGGATACTTGCTTCTCTGATAGTAATGACAACACAAACAATCCTAGTGTATCAGGAGTGCAGTAAATATAGGCGCGCGCGGGGGCGCGGGAGGGGGATTGAGTCTCACTAGGAGGAGATAGGGGAGGTGCGTGGAGTGACTTGTGACGGCTAGGGGAAAGTTATGGTAATACCGGAGGGCGGCAGATATTAGCCGTGAAGTTTATATGGTTTCCACTAGCCAAAAGACTTTGGTAATTGATTTTATTCTTGATTTACACTTACTTGAGATATGGGAGTGAGAGAGGGTGGTAAACAAGATTTATGGGTAGCGTGGGGGAGGGAGAGAATACCATTAATACTTCCCTTCACAATATTCCTTCACAGTAATGGGGGTATGTCTTTATAGGGGAATCTCCCGGCGGCACAGGCTTATTAATTGTATAACAGGGATGTCACTCACACGTATAGTCAATCAGATATTGTTCCACACTCTCGTCCTTTAACTTCTCACTGTGATCTTATTCACCCCGATATTCACTATATGAAATCACTGCACAACTCTTACATTAGGGGAAATCACACTTAACCTAAATCACTCGTGCTACAATATCACACGTATTCATCAGGGGGATAGGCAGGAACATGTCGTCGGCGGTCCTGCCGGGCTAGGGGCACCGCCAATGCGAGGCGTACCGAGAGGACACGGGATAACTTGTAAGGGCGTCCTCTCGCGTCCTGGGCTTCCCGTAGCTTCCGGGCTTGGCTCAGGCGTGTGGCCCTCGGGACTGGGGCCAAATAGATCCAGGAACCTCTGTGATAAGTCCCGCCGTCGTGGGGGCGTAGAGAGATTACGCCCGGGTGTCCTGGGGAGAACCGAGAGAGACTGTGGGCTGCGGTCTCCAGCGTCTAGGGGTGCCGACAGGGGAGGGCTGTGGCAGCGACTTCCACTGGGGTCCGTCAGGTGCATCTGCTCTAGAGCCAGGCGTAGGGAACAGAGACCAGGGGAGGCTGTGAGGCCTGTCTGGGTCACTCTGGGACAGGAAGCCTGGGCTCTAGTCTCCTGCCGTGGGGACGTCTCTCCACTCACCTCTCTCTGCACACCCTCGGAGCGACAGTAGATCGTCTCACGAGGAAGGGAGCGACAATAGGTCGTCTCTACCAAGACACTCTCGGAGTGACCATAGATCGTCTCATGAGGATGGGAGTGACCATGGATCGTCTCTACCAGAGCACTTTCGGAGCAACCATGGATCGTCTCACAAGGATGGGAGCGACCATAGATCATCTCTACCGGAGCACTTTCGGAGCGACCATAGATCGTCTCATGAGGATGGGAGCGACCATAGATCGTCTCTACCGGAGCACTTTCGGAGCGACCATAGATCGTCTCACGAGGATGGGAGCGACCATAGATCGTCTCTACCGGAGCACTTCCGGAGCGACCATAGATCGTCTCTATCGGAACACTTTCTGAGCGACCATAGAATGTCTCTACCAGAGGGGCGCCGTCTGGAGTGTTTTAACTCCACCCCTAGCTGGCTAAACAATTCCACTCTGTGAAGGTAGTGTCCTTCTCCTACGGTGGCGGCGGCGTGGTGACTGCATGACACAGGGGCGCACGGCCCGGGCTGACATATGTCGCTGTTGCCGGGAGTGGTGGTGACTGGTGGCTGCTACCCCGTGGGGTCCGTGTGGGGGCGTCGGCACATCTTCGGGCATACTAAGCTGTGTTTGGCTTGCCCTGTCGTCGGGGGTACTGTGGTATTCTTCGGGGGCACTGTTCTTCAAGCCACGCATTTTAATAATAATAATAATAATAATAATAATAATAACAACAATAATAGTAATAATAATAATAATAATAATAATAATAATAACAACAACAATAATAGTAATAATAATAATAATAATAATAATAATAATAACAATAGTAATAATAATAATAATAATAATAATAATAACAATAGTAATAACAATAATAATAATAATAATGTTTCAGACGCATCAAGACTAATGCTTGTTTGTCAGCCCTGGATGAAAGTGTGTCTAGAATTACTATTTATCTATCTATTTTTCCATCTATCTGTGTCTGTCTATTTGTCACACTATATATGTCTGCATCTATCTGTTTATCTATCGTTATCTGGCTAACTATCCATCTAGCAATTCGTCCGTCTATCTATCTGGCTCCCTGTCTGTCTATCTTTGTGCATCTGTCTGTCTATCTATCCGTTTATCTATCTGTCTATCTATCTGTCTCTGGCTAGACATGTGTTTGTAATCACTATCTACCATCCATCTGTTTATCTGTAGCTGTCTATCTGGCTAACTATCTAGCCATCTATCTCTAGCTGTGTATCTATCGATCTATCTATCAGTCCGGGTAACTGTCTGTCTGTCTGTCTATTTATCTATCTGTCTATCAATCTGTGTCTGTCTATCTATCTATCTATCTATCTGTCAGTCAGTGCATCAGGGTAACTATCTATCCATCTATCTGTGTATCTATCAATCAATCTATCTATCTATATCTATTTATCTATCTGGTAACTGTCTATCTCAGTCTATCTATCTATCTATCTATCATTTTGGTTTCCCAGATGATGTACTTGCTGTCAGAATCTATCTATCTAGCTATCTGTATATCTATTTATCTATGTCTATCTGCCTGGGATGAAAATGTTGGTAATTAGTAGCTATCTAGTTATCTCTATCTATCTATCTCTGTCTATCTGTCTGTCTATCTATTTCTCTCTCTCTGTCTATCTATGTCTCTATCTATCTATCTGTCTGTCTATCTTTTTTGTCTATGTCTATCTATCTATCTGTATCTATTTATCTAGTTGTCTATCTATCCATCCGTCTATCTATCCATCCATCTATCCATCCATCTGTCTATCCATCTCTGTCTATCTATCTATCCATATCCATCCATCTATCCATCTATCCATCCTTCTATCCATCTATCTATCAATCTGTATCTATCTATCCATCTGTCTATCTATCTATCTATCAGGGTAACTACATCTATCCCTTTGTGTCTATTTATCTATCTATCTAGTGTCCTGGACCAAGGGGGTCTGGACTCTATCTATTTATGTCTCCCAGGACCGTGTCTATCTGTCCCATCTATCAACCTACCTACCTATCTGTCTGTCTGTCTGTCTGTCTGTCTATTGATCTGTATGTCTCCATCTGTCTATCTATCTATCTATGTGTCTATCTATCTAAGTCATTTGTCTGTTCGTCATTGTCTTTCTCTGTGTATCTTTATCTATCTACCTGCCTATCAGTCAATCTATCTATCTATCTATCTGTATCAATCTATCTGTCTATCTACCTATGTCTATCTGTCTATCTTGTAATCTATCAGTCAGTGTGGGCAATATGCTGAGGGCAGACTAACCCACACAAAACACATAGGTTCCCTGGCCTTCTATGGGTTGCTGTGGCTATACTTGGCTATACATTGGTTGTGGCTCATTTCCCTGGCCTTAAATGGCTTACCGCTAGTCTGGCTTTACTTGCCTTTACACTGGCTTACCTCAGCGGCGCAGGCAAACATCTGCGGCGTCCACCCACGCGATAAACCTCTTCCATTTGCCTGCACCTCGCCGTGGGAAGGACCCTGGTGAGGCGGTGTCTACCACAAGGAGGTGCCGATTGCCCACACGTTGTACTGTACCTGTAGCAGCGCCACAGAAGCACTTACCTGTGGTCGACGGGTCTGGTCGGCCACACACACTAGGTAGGGGTAAGCAGCAACAACAACAACATCCTGGTGAGATTCATACACGCTGAGTCCAATGTAGTGGTGGTGGTGGTGGTGGTAGTAGTAGTAGTAGTAGTAGTAGTTGTAGTAGCAGTAGTAGCGTTGGTGGTAGTAGTAGTAGTAGTGTTGATAATATTTGGTAGTAGTTGCAGTGGATGGCCAAGTAAGTTAGATCTGAGGTGCGGTTTGACTAGTAACCAAGGAGACTCATTGCTACCTGATAACTAAAGCTGGTTGAATGTTATGCCAGCAGGACTCAGTATTGCAGATGTCAAATTGGCCAGTTGCATCAGATGACAACAGACGCCTTGTGCAGCAGCAGGGAAAGGGTTAAGTGCAACCTCTATTATCACTGACCTATTGCAAAGGACGCGCCAACACTGCCACAACTGCCTTTAACCGTCCAAACATTTCAAGGACACATTGCAAGGACAGCGGCGCCAAGTTGCAGGCGCTGACCGTTAACGGCAACTTCCTGAGATGTGTTTTGCTTTTAGTAGTCAGTTGTTGGACGTATTTGTTTAATCTGGGTGTCCCGTAAGCATTTTCTTGCATTTCTGTCAAGTATAACTTCAGAATTCTCATCATTTGGCTTATTTTGTCATATATACATCTTGTTTGTTCACCGGTAACAAGACTTTGAGGCAGAAATGGCGCCAGTTTCGAGGGAATGCTGTGGTGAGGATGCAGGGCCGTAGCATCGTCTTATTTAGCCTCTGAACTACGGTAAATAAGGTTCAGAAACCCAACAATCTCCTTTAAGATAAATAAACTCTACCATTGTTTATTACAAGCACGTCAGAAATAATCAAGACATTACCTGTAAACATTCAAAGATTTTAAAAGTAAATCAGCGTTGCCAATGTTGAGTGATGGTACACCTGAAGGCAGCTGCCGGAGATGCAGTCTTTTAAAAGAAACGACCAACGTACACTACGATGGTGATATTTTCTACTTTATTTTATTCTTTCCATTATGATCCTATCAAGTAAAATCTGTTGTATCACTTACTGATTTAAAGCATGGGTAAAAAATTCGTGTAATATTGGTTTTAATCGTCATAAATTTAACTGGAGGAATCTCAGGCACAATGTTGCCTTGGTCACGTGACCATTGAGACGCAGCGTTGCAGACCATCGGGCAGTCAGTCACCCCGCGGGTCAGGAAGTGGGAGGGTGTAGGTGTGCACAGCTCGTACTAACTTTGTGTTTCCCTTTTATTGGACGTTGGGGGCACTGTGGCTCAGTGGTAGAGCATCGGAGTCGTGATCGGGGGATTGCGAGTTCGAGCCTCGCCCGGGACTGCCGTGCCGGGAGTGGTAGCGCGTTCCTGTAACCTAGCGGGGCTATATGGCCATAGTTGCTTAGCTCGGGGATTAAATCCCTTTTATTGGACGTTAGCGATTGTGTTTGCCGTGATGAATGGACAGACTGGATTACTGTGGAGGCGAGGCAAGTGGCACAAGTGCCGGAAAAAGGAAACTATGCCTGGTATGGACACAGGGTGAGTTGAAATGTATTATTATTATTATTATTATTATTATTATTGTTATTTTTTTATTATTATTTGCTACAACTGCTGCTGCTGCTGCTGCTACTACTACTACTACTACTACTACTACTACTACTATTATTATTATTATTATTATTATTATCTTTCCACATGACCCACAAACAGGTTATCAGTTCACCTTTAATCTATCGATAATCAAAGATAGATACATACGCCTAAGTCATTTATCAACCTACCTACCAAGACTAATGTGGACACGCATTTTGCCCACTACATACCATCCACTCACCCGATGTAGTGATAGATTTATTGGACAGATAGACAGGTGGAAGTGTAGGCATGATAGATTAATTTTGAAATTGTAATATATATATATATATATATATATATATATATATATTCCTTTCAGTCTGTCGTAGCTACCATCCACTCACCTGATGTAGTGATAGATTTATCGGACAGATAGACGCAAAAATAGATCAACCTTCAATCTGATGAGTAAGAATGATTTGAGTTTTCTTTGTCCATCCATGTCTGTCTGTCTATCTGTCTGTCTATCTATCTGATGTAATGATAGATTTATTGGATAGACAGATATGTAAATATATATTAAAAGACATCAATATTTTTTTCTCTATGTCTGTCTGTCTATTTAGTACGTACCATCCACACACCTGATGTAGCGATATATGAATTGGATAGATTAATAGACCCAAAAATAGATTAAAACATGATTTATTGCAATTATCTATCTGTCTATCTATCTAGTACGTACTATCCCTTCACTTAATGTAGTGATATATTTATTGGATAGATAAATATATAGACAGATAAATACATAAATACACTTTTTCAATAAATTCTCGACAAAAATGGATCTCTGTCTGTCTGCCTGTCTGTCTGTCTGTCCATCCATCTCTAGTACGTACCATCCACTCACCTGATGTAGTGATATATTTAGGATAGATAGGTAGGTAGATGCAAAAATAGGTAGATTACTTTTGAATCTGTTGAATCACTGATGTTGATTTTTTTCAGTATCTACGTCTGTCTATCTAGTTCATACCATCCACTCACCTGATAAAGTTATAGATTTATTGGATAGATAAGTAAATAGATGTAGTATGTAGATAGACAGATAAATAGACAGATGCACTTGATTTAGATATAGATATCCACCAACACCAATACGCACCATCCACTCACCTGATGTAGCGATAGATTTATTGGATAGATAAATATATAGACAGATGCAAAAATGAATTAAAGATATCAATATATTTCTCCGTCTACTACGTGCTATCCACTCACCGGATGTAGTGATAGATTTATTATATAGGTAGACAGATAGATGCAAAATAGATAAAAGGCCTCAACATTATTTTCTGTATCAGTCTATAAGCATGTCTGTCTATCTAGTACATACCATCCACTTACTTGCTGTAGTGATAGATTTACTGGGTAGATAGATAGATGCAAAAGTATATTAAAGACATCAGTATTTTTTCTTTATCTGTTTGTCCAACTAGTATATACCATCCACTCACCTGATGGAACTATAGCTTTATTGGATAGATAGATAGATGCAAAAATAGATTTAAAGACATCAATTCTCTCTCTCTCTCTCTCTCTCTCTCTCTCTCTCTCTCTCTCTCTCTCTCTCTCTCTCTCTGGTACATACCATCCACTCACCTGATGTAGTGGTAGATATATTGGATAGATGGACAGACACATACATACATAAATAGGTCAACTCGATAACGTGAATGTTTTGACACTGATTCTCTCTCTCCGTCTATCTATCAGTCTGTCTAGTGTATACCATCCACTCACCTTATGTAGTGATACCCGTATTTGATTGATAGAAAGACAGACATATAGATAGACAGATAGATACCGGTAGATAAAGATATATAGATAGGTAGGTAGGCAGGTAGACAGATAGACCAGGCTAGAAATAATAATAATAATAATAATAACAACCAGATGCCACCCAAGGGGGGAATCACACCAGCCGATACATATCTAGCGCGGCTTGGAATATGACCTTGACCTTGACCTACCTTCACCAGTTTCGAACTTGTAGATATTCATCCCTACTACACACGTGTACAATTTTGTGATGATATCTTGAGCGGTTGCGAAGTTATCGTAGTAAAAGACACACAGACGTACACACAGACAGACAAATTGAAAACAATACCAGCTTGGCCATCGCGGCTGGTAATGGTAATAGTAATCATCATCATCATCATCTGACCCTGTTTCATCCCTGAGTGGCATGACGTGAGCAATAAACCCCAACCACCCCTTGGATATAAACCTGCACCGGCTCAATCCGATTGGAGCGCTGTGATTACCCACTAAACCACCAGGCGCCATAATTTGGTAATATGGTTACCACCCAGCGTAGTAAATGGTTTCCTGGTGTACAGGAAACCATTTGGCTTGTCACTCAGTGTAGAGTCACCCACAGGCAGAAGGAAGGAAAGAAGGGAAGACAGACAGAAGAGGAAAGAGGGAAAGAGAGACAGCAAAGGGCAGTCATCGGAGAGCAGCACTACATCGAGTGAGCGGATGGTGAGGGCCCCCACGTACCACTATAACGATACCGGCAATAATAATAATAATAATAATAATAATAATAATGATGATTACGATATGCTATTTTTCGCTATTGATAGATGTGTGGGTAGATAAACAAATACATCCATACACTGATAGATTATACATAGTTTCACCGCAAGTGCATCAGATGTCTGTTATTATTATTATTATTATTATTATTATTATTATTATTAACTCCCCAATCTGTGGAGTTCTTACTGATATTGTAGATACTATATATATATATATATTTTTTTTTGGGGGGGGGTAAGATGTAGGCCAGTGGTTCTCAACTATGGCTGGTGAGCCAGAGGTGGGTCGCGAGAGGAATTTTGATGGGTGGCAGGGACATAGAATAGGCCTAATGCTTTCACTGTATTTTATTGACGTAATTGAAACTGTAATTATCCTTATTACACACTATTAGCGTATTGACAATAACTACGATAGGCTATATACCGGTTACTCTCTCTCTCTCTCTCTCTCTCTCTCTCTCTCTCTCTCTCTCTCTCTCTCTCTCTCTCTCTCTTTCTCTCTCTCTCTGATATTTTTACGCCATGGGTGGCGAAGTCTTGAAATATTCCAGATTGGGTCACGCACTATAAAGTGTGGCAACCGCTGATCTAGAAGGCTGGCATTGCAACAGCGCTGATCTAGAAGGCTGGCATTGCAACAGCGCTGATCTAGAAGGCTGGCATTGCAACAGCGCTGATCTAGAAGGCTGGCATTGCAACAGCGCTGATCTAGAAGGCTGGCATTGCAACAGCGCTGATCTAGAAGGCTGGCATTGCAACAGCGCTGATCTAGAAGGCTGGCATTGCAGCAGCGCTGATCTAGAAGGCTGGCATTGCAACAGCGCTGATCTAGAAGGCTGGCATTGCAACACCGCTGATCTAGAAGGCTGGCATTGCAACAGCGCTGATCTAGAAGGCTGGCATTGCAACACCGTTCAGGACAGAGCCTTGACATTGGCAGCAGTGATGTATCTTGGCTGCGTCTTTTGCCATCATCTTTCTTCCCTACCACTACCGCCCTCTGCCCTAGTGTTTCTCTCGCCCAGATTTGTTGGATTTCTTGCATTTCTCTGCAGCTGTATTTTCTCTCTTCCTGTATTCCGAATTTTCTGTATTTTTCTGTTTACTATATTTATCTTTTTCCGTATTTCCTGTTATTCTGTATTTCCATATTTCTATATTTTCTCTTTCTGTATTTTCTGTATTTCTTTATTTTCTGTATTTTATGTATTTCTGTATTTTGTTTTTTCTGTATTTCTACATTTCCGTGTTTCTGTGTTTTCTGTATTTCTGTATTTCCTGTGTTTCTGAATTGTCTGTATTTTCGGTATTTCTGCAGTTCCATAGTTCTGTATTTCTGTATTTTATTTTATTTCCTGTATTTCTGCATTTTTGTATTTTCTGTATTTCTATATTTTCCGTATTTTTGTATTTCTTTATTTTCTGTAGTTCTGTATGTCTGCATTTTCTGTATTTCTTTTTGTATTTTCTGTATATCTGTATTTTCTGTATTTTCTGTATGGTATTTCTTTTTTCCGTATTTTCTGTATTTTCTATACCTCTGTTTTCTGCCTTCTGTATTGTCGGTATTTTTGTATTTTCTGTATTTTCTGCATCTTATTTCTGTGTGTTCTGTATTTCTCTATTTACCGTATTTCTGTTTTCTATATTTTCTGTATTTCTATATTTTCTGTTTGTATTTTCTGTACTTGTCTATCTATCTATTGCCAGACGCCTCAATCCCGTTCGGGGTGGCCACAAACAAATCGCCTCCACGTCGTCCTATCCCTAGCCATTTCACTGCCCCGCTCCCAACTCACACACCCCTCTCTCATATACCTCTCCATTCCATCACTCCATCTCATCCTCGGCCTCCCCCTCCTTCTCCCCCCCTCCACCTCACTCACATACACTCTCTTCGTCAGTCTTTCACCCTCCATCCTCTCCACATGGCCAAACCACCTCAGTGTATTCCTTCTAACGCTTCCTATCACATCCACATCAACACCACAACGCTCCTTTATATCCTCATTCGTCAGCCTGTCTCTCCATGTGACTCCACAGGCTCCTCTTAAATAACTCATTTCCACTGCTCTCACACTTGACTTGTGTCCTTCCAGCGATGTCCAAGCTTCACTTCCATACGTTAGAGTTGGTATCACAATACTGTCATGTAGTAACTTTTTCACTTCCAAGCTCAATTCCCTGCTTCTTATCACTGCTTTCAAGGAACCAGGAACCTTTCTTCCCTGCTGCACCCTTTCAAGTACTTCACCCTCCAAACCTCCACCCTTACTCATCACACTACCCAAGTACTTAAACGTACTCACATTTTCCAATTCCTCACCATCCAACCTCACTGTACATTCACTAACTTCACCTCTCTCAAAGACCATCACTTTACTCTTCCCTACATTCACCTTTAGATTCCGTTTCTTACACACTCTCTCAAACTCATCCACCAAGCCTTGCAGCTCCCCTTCGTCTTCACTCAACAACACAGTATCATCTGCAAACAACAGTACAGGGAGTTTCCAAACACTATCCTCTTTCACCAGGGGCACTCCAACATCCACTACCCTACCTTGTACCTCTTTTATTACCCCATCCATGTACAGATTGAACAACCATGGAGACATGACACATCCCTGTTTCAACCCAACCTTCAAAGAGAAAAATTCACTCAGTTCACCATCCACACGCACTGCATACATACTCTTCACAACATTCAACAACTTCCCATCTACTCCATATATTCTTAATACTTTCCACAATCCTTGTCTATCCACCCTGTCATATGCTTTCTCCAAATCCATGAAAGCCGCATACAACTTCTTTCCCTTCTCTAGAAACTTTTCCACTAAAGATCTAAGAATGAATATCTGATCTACACAACCTCTTCCCTTCCTAAAGCCTCCCTGTTCTTCTCCAACTAATTTCTCTGTTCTTTCTCTAACTCTGTCAATAAGTATCCTACCATACACTTTTCCTATTATACTAAGAAGACAAATGCCCCTATGATTACCACACACTTCTTTTTCCCCTTTTCCTTTGTACAAGGGAATAATTATACCTGACTTCCAATCCTCCGGGACTCTACCTTCCTCCCAGGCCAATCTGCACATCTTCCACATCCATTCTACTACTGTCTCAACCCCATGCTTCAGCATTTCACCACACTCTCAATCAATTCCTGGGGCTTTTCCCGATTTAACTTTCTTCATTGCTTCCACAGCTTCTATCCTACTGATTTCTTCCTGTCTTCTCACCTCCCTCCCTCTCCCAGCCATTCCCCAGCCACTTATACTCGCATTACTTCCATCCTCAATGTTCAACAATTCCTTAAAGTGTTCTCTCCATCTGCTCACTTTTTCTCCCTTTTCCACTAGTAATCTACCATTTTTATCTTTCACTCCCCTGCTAACCTCACTTCCACCCTGTCTTACTCTTTTCACCTCTTTCCAGAACATTTTCTTACAGTCCGTCCACATTACACTCAAATTCCTTCCAAATTCCTCATCCACTCTCTTCTTACTCTCTCTTACTAATCTTTTCACCTCTCTCTTTCTTTCTGCATATAACTCTCTCTTCTGCCTCTCAACTTCTTCCACGCCCCTATTTCTCATCCATTCATTGTATGCTTTCTTCTTTTGTGCCACAGCCTGTTTCACCTCTTCAGTCCACCACGCTGTTCCTTGCACGCCCCTCCGTCTTCTCTTCATCCCACACACCACATCACATGCTGCACATATTTCTTCTGTGAATAACCTGCATACACCTTCCACGTCCCCCATCTGCTCCAATTCATATTTGCCCAATCATTCCTCCACTTCTCTCTTATACTCTGCCTTTTTCTCCTCCTCCTGTTTCCTTTCCACTCTCCTTGCCACTACTCCTTCCTCTCGTCTTTCCCTTCTTCTATTGCTCCATCTTACTTGACTCCTAATTCTGGCCACCACCAAGTAGTGGTCAGAAAGTCCACTCCCCCAACCTCTATAAGCTCTTGCATCCATTACACATCTTCGCATCCTTTTATCCACACACACATAATCAATCACTGCCTTCTTTGTATTTTCTTTATTCTCTGTATTTTCTGTATCCTCTGTATTTCTGTATTTTGTGTATTGTATGTCATGTAGTTTTTCCTTGCTACTTTCCTCGTTTTCTTCACCTTTGGTCTTTTGCTCTTTGTCTTAATTCTCTCATCTTTCTCCCTCAGCATTTGTTTACTGCCATTCCCTTTCCTCTCCTTCCCTAGGCTCATCTTTCTCCCTCAGCATTTGTTTACTGCCATTCCCTTTCCTCTCCTTCCCTAGGCTCATCTTTCTCCCTCAGCATTTGTTTACTGCCATTCCCTTTCCTCTCCTTCCCTAGGCTCATCTTTCTCCCTCAGCATTTGTTTACTGCCATTCCCTTTCCTCTCCTTCCCTAGGCTCATCTTTCTCCCTCAGCATTTGTTTACTGCCATTCCCTTTCCTCTCCTTCCCTAGGCTCATCTTTCTCCCTCAGCATTTGTTTACTGCCATTCCCTTTCCTCTCCTTCCCTAGGCTCATCTTTCTCCCTCAGCATTTGTTTACTGCCATTCCCTTTCCTCTCCTTCCCTAGGCTCAGCTTACTCTCATTCTTAGTCATCTCTTTCTCTCTTTCTCATTCCTCTCTTTCTTTCTTTCTCATTCCTCTCCTTCTCATTCCTCTCTTTCTCTCTTTCTCATTCCTCTTTCTTTCTCATTCCTCTCCTTCCCTCTTTCTCATTCCTCTTTTTCTCATTCCTCTCCTTCTCTCTTTCTCATTTCTCTCTTTCTCATTCCTCTCTTTCTCTCTCTCATTCCTCTCCTTCTCTCTTTCTCATTCCTCTCTTTCTCTCTTTCTCATTCCTCTCCTTCTCTCTTTCTCATTCCTCTCTTTCTCTCTTTCTCATTCCTCTCCTTCCCTCTTTCTCATTCCTCTCTTTCTCATTCCTCTCCTTCTCTCTTTCTCATTCCTCTCTTTCTCATTCCTCTCCTTCCCTTTTCTCATTCCTCTCTTTCTCTCTTTCTCATTCCTCTCTTTCTCTCTTTCTCATTCCTCTCTTTCTCTTTCTCATTCCTCTCTTCTCCTCTTTCTCATTCCTATCGTTGTTTCTCTCTCATTCCTCTCTATCTCATTCCTCTTTCTCTCTCATTCCTCTCCTCTCTTTCTCATTCCTCTCCTTCTCTCTTTCTCATTCCTCTTCTTCTGTCTTTCTCATTCCTCTCCTTCTCTCATTCTCATCCCTCTCTTCCTCTCTTTCTCATTCCTCTCTTTCTCATTCCTCTCCTTCTCTCATTCTCATCCCTCTCTTTCTCATTCCTCTCTTCCTCTCTTTCTCATTCCTCTCTTTCTCTATGTTCTTCTTCGTTTCGTTTTCTCTTCGTTTCTTTCCTGTTTTATTTATTTTTTATACTGTCTTAGTCCATAACTATTATTTGTTCACCTCCGTTCTCTCTCTCTCTCTCTCTCTCTCTCTCATTTCCCATTTTCTTTCTCTGTTTATATTAACGTACTGGGTAACTGCATCTTATTTTCTGAATTTCGATGCTGCATTATTTATTTATTTATTTATTTATTTATTTTATTAATGGATGTCACCCCTAGTTAACTCTACACTGAGTGACAAGCCTAATGGTTTCTTGTACCCCATGAAACCATTTACTATGCTGGGTGGTAACTGTATAACAAAATGATGCCTGGTTTTCTAGAGGAAGAGGTGCAGGAGGAGGAGAAGGAGGAGGAGAGAAGTAAAAGAGGAGAGGAGGAGGAGAAGAAGAGACGAGGGAGAAAAGGATCAGGAAGAAGAAGTGAAGGAAGGAGGAGGTGGAGGAGGAAAAACACAAGAAGGATGAGAAGACAATGGAGGAAGTAGACAGAATAAAGAGAAGAAGGGGAAGAAAGAGAGGAAGAGGAAGAGGAGTAAAAGAGAAGAAGGAAGAGGAGAGAAGGGGTAAGGAGAGAACATGAGAGGGGGAGGAAAAAGAAGAGGAAGATGGTAAAGAGGGAGAGAAATAACTTGGAAAGAAAGAAGAGTAAAAGATGACGATGAGGAAGAGTCGAGAAGAAAAACAGGAGGAGGAGGAAGAGAGAGAGGAGGTAGAAGACAAGGAAAGGGAAAAAGAAGAGATGAGAAAGATAATAAAAGAGGAAGAGGAGTATAGAGGAGAATGAAAAGACGACAAGGAAGAGGAGTGAAAGAATATGTGAAGGGAGTGGAGGAGGAAGGAAAAAAGAGAGGAGAGAGAGGAGGAGGAGGAGAAGGGAGAGTAGAGAAGAGGGAGAGGAGGGGGAGAAATGGAGAGTAGAGAGAAGGAGAAAGATTAAAAAGAAAAGTAGGAGGAGGAAGAGGAGGAGAAGGCAGAAAAGGAGGGCAGGATAAAATGGCTGGCTCTCTCACCCCCTTTGTTATGTTTATTTGATGGAGTACATATGTCCTCCTTGTGGCCCTCTTCTGGCTCTTTTCCTGCCTTCCTTCATCCAGTTTTTACTTCCTTCCTTCCTTCATTTTCTTTCCCTCCTTCCTTCATTTTTGCTTTCCATTCTTCCTTCGTTGTTTCTTTCCTTCCTCCCTTCATTCAGTCATTTTCTTTCTTCCTTCCTTCCTCTCTTCATTTTTTCTTCCTTTCCTTCCTTCATTGTTCCTTCCTTCCTTCAGTCTGGTTTGGGTCAGTCTGTCTTCCTGTCATCACTGCATGTCTCCTTCGTCCCTTCTTTCCTCTCCTTTCTATATATCTCTTTGTCTTCCTCTTTGTTATTCCTTTATTTCTTTGTCCTTTTCTGGGCTTCTCTACAACCTTTACCCTTCCCTTTTTCCCTCTCATTAGTATTTTCCCTTCCTTATATTTTTCCCTGCCTTCCTTTCCTTGTTTTCTGGTCGTCCCTTTTTCCTCTGTCTTTCCCTTGACTGACTTACCTTTTTAGTTTATTCCTTCCATCTCCAGACGATTATTATTGATCTTGAGGGAAGCTTTGGTAATCAAGGAGTCAGCTGGTAATCAAGGAGTCAGCTGGTAATCAAAGAGTCAGCTGGTAATCAAGGAGTCAGCTGGTAATCTAGGAGTCATCTGGTAATCAGAGAGTCAGCTGGTAATCAAGGAGTCAGCTGGAGTTCCGTCTGACGCCTTTAGTTGTTAAAATAGCTCCTAAACTGAATAAAAGCGTCTGATAGTAGAAAGAATACACTAGCAGAATACGTAACTGGATAGTAGTAGTAGCAGTAGTAGTGGTAGTAGCAGCAGGGGTAGTAGTAGTAGTAGTAGTAATAATATCAATAAATAAAAAATAAAATAACAATAGTAATAGTAGATGGTTGGTCAGCACAGCCGTTGGCGTGCTTGGGGCCAACGGATTGTAATACGAGGGTTAGTGTTAACCTTCACACTACAACTCCTAATGGTGAACTACATGTATTAGCAAGGTTGGTGCAGATCTTCATAATATATTTCCCCAATGGATGGAGGTGATAATCGAAAAAAAAAAAAGTTATAGTACTAGCAGTAATAGTAGTAGTAGTAGTAGTAGTAGCAGCAGCAGGGGTGGTAGTAGTAGTAGTAGTAGTAGTAGTGGCAGCAGGGGTAGTAGTAGTAGCAGGGGTAGTAGTAGTAGCAGCAAGGGTAGTAGTAGTAGCAGCAAGGGTAGTAGTAGTAGTAGTAGAAGTAATAGTAGTAGTAGTAGTAGTAGTTGTTGTTGTTGTTGTTTTAGTAGTGGTAGTGGTAGTAGTAGTAGTAGTAGTAATAGTAGTTGTTGTTGTTGTTGTTGTTGTTTTAGTAGTAGTAGTAGCAGTAGTAGTAGTAGTAGCAGTAATGTGGTCAAGACAGGTGTGGCAAATCGTGCATCGGTCGCCAGGTGTGTACTGTTGACTCTTACCTGTGTCTTGTTGTAGTCTTTGTATACATGTTATTAGCCTTCAGTGTCAGCCAGTCTTATCCCTCTACAGTCTTATCCCTTGCCACTCGTAGCCCTTCAAGCCACTCCTTGCTCTCTCTCTCTCTCTCTCTCTCTCTCTCTCTCTCTCTCTCCAATTATTATAAAATCCCACGTCTAAGGCAATCACTGTTGTATTGTATTCCTTTCATCACTTCCTTCTCTATTACTAACATGCATCAAAGGTCAGTGAAAAGTTTTTGTTTCTTTAATCATATTTATTTCTAATCATACATAATCATATTTATTTTTAATCATACTTGTGGAGACTAGTGCTTGTGTCAGGACGCATTACATTGATGATGGCTGTAATATTACAAGAGGTGTAACTTGTGCTGTTGGGTATAGTACACCCTGAATACTTTGTGTGCTCCACAGCTAACCTATAAGACCAGTCAAATAATGCACCAGTCTGAGAGTTAAAACCTATAATGCCAGTGACCCGACTAAGTTGATGCCAGGCATAGCTTTTGTATTGAACTAAGCTGTTAGTGCATTAAAATGCATACTACCTATCAGTGCCATGGGTCACAAGAATACCAACATTATACACAGCAAAGCAGTGCCTGACACACTCAAGTTGGCTGTATGACATTATTGCTGAGGCCATGTCTAACATGGCACACAGCAGCACTGACATACTAAACACGATTATTGCTGAGGCCATGTCTAACAAATGGCACACAGCAGCACTGACATACTAAACACAATTATTGCTGAGGCCATGTCTAACAAATGGCACACATCAGCAGTGACATACTAAACACAATTATTGCTGAGGCCATGTCTAACAAATGGGGCACATCAGCAGTGACTTACTAAACACAATTATTGCTGAGGCCATGTCTAACAAATGGGGCACATCAGCAGTGACATACTAAACACAATTATTGCTGAGGCCATGTCTAACAAATGGCACACATCAGCAGTGACTTACTAAACACAATTATTGCTGAGGCCATGTCTAACAAATGGCACACATCAGCAGTGACATACTAAACACAATTATTGCTGAGGCCATGTCTAACAAATGGCACACAGCAGCAGTGACATACTAAACACAATTATTGCTGAGGCCATGTCTAACAAATGGGGCACATCAGCAGTGACAACATAATTATTGCTGAGGCCATGTCCAACAAATGGGACGCAGCAGTAGTGACATGCTAAACACAATTATTGCTGAGGCCATGTCTAACAAATGACACACAGCAGCAGTGACTTACTAAACACAATTATTGCTGAGGCCATGTCCAACAAATGGGACGGAGCAGTAGTGACATGCTAAACACAATTATTGCTGAGGCCATGTCTAACAAATGGGACGCAGCAGCAGTGACAACACAATTATTGCTGAGGCCATGTCTAATAAATGGCACACATCAGCAGTGACATACTAAACAAAATGGTGTTGCTGTATGTGGACATGCATCAAGGTTTTGCCTGTGTCCTTTGTTATACTGCTACTTAACACAACTTGTAATAATCCAGCCACTAAGGCACTAACTGCACTATGGCCACACTACAGTTCTTAATACTACATACTAATACTAATACTGTACTTACAAACACACTGCCTTATGTCAGTCTCTATTTCTGTTTCTACAGCTCTACATTTTCTGTCATCAGACTACACAGTGGACTAAGCCATGTACTCTCTCAATACTCTTAGTTTAGTGATATTCAAAGTTTTTCATCCTGTGTACCACATGAACATTTTCTGCAGTGGTGACGTACCCCTCACCTGGCATGAGGACAAAAATGTGTGGCTTACTGACACTATTATAAAATGCCTATTAAACTAACAACATGTATGGCTTACTGACATTATTACAATATGCCTATTAAACTAACAACATGTATGGCTTACTGATATTATTATAAAATGCCTATTAAACTAACACAAGTATATGGCTTACTGACATTATTACAATATGCCTTTTAAACTAACACAAGTATATGGTTTACTGACATTATTACAATATGCCTTTTAAACTAACACAAGTATATGGCTTACTGACATTATTACAATATGCCTATTAAACTAACACAAGTATATGGCTTACTGACATTATTACAATATGCCTATTAAACTAACACAAGTATATGGCTCACTGACATTATTACAATATGCCTATTAAACTAACACAAGTATATGGCTTACTGACATTATTACAATATGCCTATTAAACTAACACAAGTATATGGCTTACTGACATTATTACAATATGCCTATTAAACTAACACAAGTATATGGCTTACTGACATTATTATACAATGCCTGTTAAACTAACGTGTTGATTCATCACTGTGCCAACATCACTTACTAACCCAGGGAAGTTACTGTGTCGGCACTACTGTTAACTTTGTAAAGTTAATGAGATGGCTGGCCTTGTTTCTTTGCTACTATATTCTTTTTTTTCTTCTTTTTTTTTTTTCCCCGAGGGGAAGATGCACTTGACAGGTTGGTGATGATTGGTGAATGCAACACGTCCGAATAGCATCATTGTATTTGAGTTAGTCAATAAGTTTCTATTTACATTACTGGTAATTATTTGAAATACAATGATGATATTCAGACATGTTGCATTCAGCCAATCATCACCAGCCTGTCTAGTGCATCTTCGCCTCGATTAAAAAAAAAAAAAAAGTTGAGTATAGTCATTCCTCAGAACAGTGTCTGAAAGGGCTACTCTCATGTCCTTCTGTCGCCCATCCCAAATATTCCTATCGCCTATGCCAGCTTGTTGACAACCACTGGCTTACAGGGTTAGCCAGGAAAAAAGCTACAATTCTGGCACCACTCTTATGTTTGAAGTGGAGGGCTAGTTGACTCCATTATTTCTTAATATGTGAGTATGTTGTTATCAGTGTCAGTAGGTTGATGGGTTGTTCTCTGTAAATTAGTAAACAATGACAGGTGTAGCCTATTAAGGTAGTGTAGGTGTTGGGGCAGCAGTCGTTGTCAGTATACAAGGCTGATATTGTAATTGTTACTAACTGGATATACTTTGTTCCATGCAATGCTGCAGTCAATGTACCTGACTAATCTTTCTTGACTGACAAAAGTTATATAATAAAATGTCATTATTTACTGTCCTTCCATCTGTCATACAACACACCATGCACAGAGTCAAGTTACTTAGGCTGCTTTGACATGCTCTTAATTTCCCACCAGCTCTGTTAATTCGGGAACCGTCTTCCTCTGTCTGTATTTCCTACTGCCTATGACCTCCAGCCTTTCAAACGCAGTGTGTCCGGGCATCTAGAAAATGAACAAATCTTGCATTTGGCACTGTTATTTTCTTTCTTTGAGGGAACAGTATACAAGCTCCTGGCCTTTGGATCCTTCTTCCTTACATAAAAAAAAAAAAAAAAAAAAACTTAAGCCAACCACTCCTTATGCCTGCCGCCACCATCATGCACAATAAAAGGGTCACTTCACCAAAACACGTCACCTTCAAAACCTTTTTTTTTGTGTGTGTGTGCTTGGACCTATTCAAACCACCCATGCCACCTTTGACAACACAACAGTTATGCTTCTTGTGTAATGCTTCATTAATTCCACGTGTCACTCTGCCACGGTCATAACAATATTCCCATATATTTCAATCTTACTCCAGCCGTCTCTTCAAGCACCTCACCTTCCATTATTTATGCTCAACATTTCTTCCTGTTTTGTCTGTCCATTACTCTGTTATAAAATGTTCTGATCTAGTGTGTCTTTATAGCATGAGCTGGTGTTAGGGCTGGTGTGGTGGGTCAGGTGGTGTTAGGGCTGGTGTGGTGGGTCAGGTGGTGTTAGGGCTGGTGTGGTGGGTCAGGTGGTGTTAGGGCTGGTGTGGTGGGGTCAGGTGGTGTTAGGGCTGGTGTGGTGGGTCAGGTGGTGTTAGGGCTGGTGTGGTGGGGTCAGGTGGTGTTAGGGCTGGTGTGGTGGGGTCAGGTGGTGTTAGGGCTGGTGTGGTGGGTCAGGTGGTGTTAGGGCTGGTGTGGTGGGTCAGGTGGTGTTAGCTGGTGTTAGGGCTGGTGTGGTGGGTCAGGTGGTGTTAGGGCTGGTGTGGTGGGTCAGGTGGTGTTAGGGCTGGTGTGGTGGGTCAGGTGGTGTTAGGGCTGGTGTGGTGGGGTCAGGTGGTGTTAGGGCTGGTGTGGTGGGGTCAGGTGGTGTTAGGGCTGGTGTTTGGGTTCTGGTGGTGTTAGGGCTGGTGTGGTGGGTCAGGTGGTGTTAGGGCTGGTGTGGTGGGGTCAGGTGGTGTTAGGGCTGGTGTGGTGGGTCAGGTGGTGTTAGGGCTGGTGTGGTGGGTCAGGTGGTGTTAGGGCTGGTGTGGTGGGGTCAGGTGGTGTTAGGGCTGGTGTGGTGGGTCAGGTGGTGTTAGGGCTGGTGTGGTGGGGTCAGGTGGTGTTAGGGCTGGTGTGGTGGGTCAGGTGGTGTTAGGGCTGGTGTGGTGGGTCAGGTGGTGTTAGGGCTGGTGTGGTGGGGTCAGGTGGTGTTAGGGCTGGTGTGGTGGGTCAGGTGGTGTTAGGGCTGGTGTGGTGGGTCAGGTGGTGTTAGGGCTGGTGTGGTGGGTCAGGTGGTGTTAGGGCTGGTGTGGTGGGTCAGGTGGTGTTAGGGCTGGTGTGGTGGGTCAGGTGGTGTTAGGGCTGGTGTGGTGGGTCAGGTGGTGTTAGGGCTGGTGTGGTGGGGTCAGGTGGTGTTAGGGCTGGTGTTATGGGTCAGGTGGTGTTAGGGCTGGTGTGGTGGGGTCAGGTGGTGTTAGGGCTGGTGTTATGGGTCAGGTGGTGTTAGGGCTGGTGTGGCGGGGTCAGCTGGTGTTAGGGCTGGTGTGGTGGGTCAGGTGGTGTTAGGGCTGGTGTGGTGGGGTCAGGTGGTGTTAGGGCTGGTGTGGTGGGGTCAGCTGGTGTTAGGGCTGATGTGGTGGGGTCAGCTGGTGTTAGGGCTGGTGTGGTGGGGTCAGGTGGTGTTAGGGCTGGTGTGGTGGGTCAGGTGGTGTTAGGGCTGGTGTGGGTGGCGCCGTGGGTGTGGTGGGGTCAGGTAGTAAAACATGTTAATGTTGAAGGTGTTCAGCCACAGCCGGTAGATAAGGTAGCCCAAGACGGCTGCCAGGCCAATCTGGCTTATTACCATCCTGGCCACCAGCGTTGGCAATGTCTTGTCAGAGTTGATGGCAACAGCGGTGGCGTTCCATATCAGCACCGATGGTTCTGTAATATTAATAGATTTATAAATACCTTCTGGTGGCGTTCCATATCAGCACCCATGGTTCTGTAATATTAATAGATTTATAAATACCTTCTGGTGGCGTTCCATATCAGCACCCATGGTTCTGTAATATTAATAGATTTATAAATACCTTCTGGTGGCGTTCCATATCAGCACCCATGGTTCTGTAATATTAATAGATTTATAAATACTTTCTGGTGGCGTTCCATATCAGCACCCATGGTTCTGTAATATTAATAGATTTATAAATACCTTCTGGTGGCATTCCATATCAGCACCCATGGTTCTGTAATATTAATAGATTTATAAATAAATTCTAGTACCATTGTTTGGTCATTCCTGCAGCACGGCTCCTATTATACTCTGAAGGTACACCTCCTGACAACACACACACACACACACACACACACACACACACACACACACACACACACACACAGGCACTGGCTCGTTTCCACCTGACGGGTTGAACTGTGGGGAGGGGGTAGTGGTGGCCGGGAGGGGGTAGTGGAGACGATCAGGAGGTGGTTGTAGCCGGGAGGGAGGGTGGGAGGGGGTTATGGGGTACAGTGGAGGGACTGGTGGGGGTAGAGGGCATAAGGGGGATGGTAGGGGAGGGGGGTATGGGGTACAGTGGAGGGACTGGTGGGGGCAGAGGGCATAAGGGGGATGGTAGGGGAGGGAGGGAAGTATGGGGTACAGTGGAGGGACTGGTGGGGGCAGAGGGCATAAGGGGGATGGTAGGGGAGGGAGGGGGGTATGGGGTACAGTGGAGGGACTGGTGGGGGCAGAGGGCATAAGGGGGATGGTAGGGGAGGGGTATTAAGGTAGTGGGTATAAGAAGGGTGGGCATTGGCAGTTGACAGCCACTGCGTAGAAAGTGCTATAAACATTTGCATGTGTCATGAATAAAGGGATAACAATGTATATTAAATTATTCAGGCTAAGTGTTCAGGAAGCGGCACATGGAACAAACCAGCAGTACCACACGTGAACACACAGGCAGGGCTTTGTACCCTGCCTGGGGCTGTACAATGTGGCTATGCTGGTACCTGTACCTCTAGGTAAGTATGGCCAAATATCACAGGGAACTGAACACACCGCGTTGTTCACGGCTTGTTTGGACGATTTGATGGCGTAGAATATCAGAGGTAAGATGTGACAGTGGTGGAGCACTATTGCACACACCACTATTGCACACACCACTATTGTACACACGACTATTGCACACACCACTATTGCACACACCACTATTGCACACACCACTATTGCACACACACCGCTATTGCACACACCACTATTGCACACACCGCTATAGCACACACCACTATTGCACACACCACTATTGCACACACCACTATTGCACACACCACTATTGCACACACCGCTATTGCACACACACCGCTATTGCACACACCACTATTGCACACACACCGCTATTGCACACACCGCTATTGCACACACCACTATTCCACACACCACTATTGCACACACCACTATTGCACACACCACTATTGCACACACCTTTATTGCACACACACCACTATTGCACACACCACTATTGCACACACCACTATTGCACACACCACTATTGCACACACCGCTATTGCACACACCACTATTGCACACACCACTATTGCACACACCACTATTGCACACACCACTGACCCACACACTGCTGTCACCATGAGTCTCCAGTCACAGGCCACTCTGTACCTATCTACCTACTTATCTATCTAGCTTTGTAGCCTTCTGTCTTTCTGTCTGTCTATTTCTCTGTCTTTCTGTCCTTCTCTCTGTTTCTCTCTCTAGCCTTCTTTCTGTCTGTCTGTCTATTTATCTAACCTCCGGTATGTCTGTCTATCTATCTTTAGAGACTCCTGTCTATTTGTTTCACCCTCTGTCTGTCCATCTATCTTTCTAGCCTTCTGTCTATTTATCTTGCTGGTCTGTCTCCCTATCTATCTTTCTCGCATTCTATCTATCTTTCAAGCCTTCTGGCTATATATCTTTCTAGCCTTCTGTTTATCTATCTTTCTAGCCTTCTGTCTATTTATCTTGCTGGTCTGTCTCTCTATCTATCTTTCTCGCATTCTATCTGTCTATCTTTCAAGGCTCCTGGCTATATATCTTTATAGCCTTCTGTTTATCTAGCTCTCTGTCTAGCCTTCTGTCTGTCAGTCCATCTGTCATTCTAGTCTTCTGTCTGTCTGTCTAACCTTCTGTATATCTTATTACCTATCTGTCCACCTATTTGTCTGTCCATCCGTCCATCCATCTCTTTCTCTCTGTACCTGTATATCTCTTTACCGGTGTCTGTACAAAAAGATAAGGTGATATATAGAGGGGGGGGGGAGAGAGACTGCTGGACAGATGAATGGATAGTCAAGGTAATTCAGTAAGAATACCTGGTAACTACTGAATACCTGAGTAACACAGCACAGGATGGAACTTCTTAGCACAAAAAAGTCAGATAAATCTTTAACATTGCATAAACACAATACAGTAAAGATGGGTACAAAGAATGACAAGAAAATAATAGAACACAGTTTTTTGTGTATGTCTTCAACAGACTGCTGAGTCTAACCTTCCTTGCAGAAGGAACTGAAGGACCCACAGTCATGTTCACCCATACATGCTGCACCCAGCCACAGTTCTGGGAAGTCTTCCAGACCTTGACTGCAGTTATGCTGGTGTACGACATTCGTCTGTCCATAAGTCTTTTCATACAGAGCAATCCATTTTGGGCTCACCTGCAACATCAAAGCACTCATGATCATGGGTAAATGGCAGACACTTTAAAATGGTGCTCTATCAACGAAGAAGTGTGGTTAAGTTAATGCTTATCGAGTAAATGACAGTCATGCAGAGGGACCACCAAAGTTTTGCCGAGTGTCAGTCTGCGTCAGCAATACCACCCACAACACTCAGTTTGACATGGAGGCCTCAGCTGTACTGCTGGGTAAACAAACACTGTACAAGTGTCTGGCACAAAAATCAGACTCAGGCTCTTACATTTGCCAGTTAAAACAATGTGCTAAGCAGTGCATCACCAGCTTCCCGTAATACTGTCAGCTTCCAGGAGCTTACAAAATGTCCAAATTGCACACCGAAGGGTGAATTAAGCTGATTACTGACGAATACAATGATACAATGAGAATACAATACACTACAATACATCAGCTATGGTGTACAAACATAGGGGATAAGATGTTGTAAGAGTATCAGACGAGAGAAAAATGAATGCAAGAAAAACTAAAATCCATTAGAAAAAAAATAACTAGAGAGGCACTAAATTACTGTAGAGCACCGTAAGCAGACGACCAAACAATGGCTTGCAACGAAACTGAGAGAACTACAAAGCCACTCATACATTAAAAAATAAAAGAGAAACGCTATAGTGTTCCTAGGCCAAAAAGTGCCATGCATTATATTACTCCTTGCCAGCACTGATGCCACATTGCTTTCCACTGTACCTAACCACTGCCATTAACTTAGCCTTTACCACAGATAAAATAGGACAAGTTCATGAATAAATGGAACAAATGTTTAGCAGTTGTACACTTATGCCTTTACAAACATACCTTTTATTACCTTACCCCTCCCCAACCATTACCCCAACCCCACCCCAACCATAACCCCTCCCCAACCATTACCCCTACCCCACCACTACCTTACCCCCACCCCAACCAATACCCCAACCCCACCACAACCATACCCCTCCCCAACCATTACCCCTACCCCACCACTACCTTACCCCCTCCCCAACCATTACCCCTACCCCACCACTACCTTACCCCCCTCCCCAACCATTACCCCTACCCCACCACTACCTTACCCCTCCCCCACCATTACCCCTACCCCACCATTACCTTACCCCCTCCCCAACCATTACCCCTACCCCACCACTACCTTACCCCCTCCCCAACCATTACCCCTACCCCACCACTACCTTACCCCCTCCCCAACCATTACCCCTACCCCCCCACTACCTTACCCCCTCCCCAACCATTACCCCTACCCCACCACTACCTTACCCCCTCCCCAACCATTACCCCTACCCCACCACTACCTTACCCCCTCCCCAACCATTACCCCTACCCCACCACCACCTTACCCCCTCCCCAACCATTACCCCTACCCCACCACTACCTTACCCCCTCCCCAACCATTACCCCTACCCCACCACTACCTTACCCCCTCCCCAACCATTACCCCTACCCCACCACTACCTTACCCCCTCCCCAACCATTACCCCTACCCCACCACTACTACCCCTCCCCAACCATTACCCCTACCCCACCACTACCTTACCCCCTCCCCAACCATTACCCCTACCCCACCACTACCTTACCCCCTCCTCAACCATTACCCCTACCCCACCACCACCTTACTCTCACCCCAACCACTATTTATTCCTCACCCTCTTCACCAGCATAAACCTACACCCCCACCCTATCCCCACCACCGCTCTTCCCCCTCCCCAATGCTTACCCTCTCCCAACCAGTAATTTACCCCCTACACAACCACCCCCTTCCCCTCCCCCATCCAATCTTCACCACCACCACCCAACCTTCCATCCTACACCACCACCACCTAAACATTCTCCTCGACCCCCTCTTTCCCCACCCTGGTTGTATCCCCACCATCCTGTTGTACCTGATCCTCCTTCCCTCCACCACATACCCCAACCCTTTCCCCACCCTGGTTGTATCCCCACCATCCTGTTGTACCTGATCCTCCTTCCCTCCACCACATACCCCAACCCTTTCCCCACCCTGGTTGTATCCCCACCATCCTGTTGTACCTGATCCTCCTTCCCTCCACCACATACCCCAACCCCTACTGACCTGGATCTTGAGGGAGCGAGTGAGTGAGGGGTGGAGGGTGGTCCAGGGGTCAGCTACACGGGTGTGCGTCTGGCCGGGCTTGTCACACCAGATATGCACGTTATCAAGAGTAGCATTAACGGCAGGTTGGTGGTATATGTCAAATTTGGCTCCTGTGTAGTTACCCTCTTGGTCATGGAAACCAATTGTAAGGTACCAGGATACATTGTGTGAAGGTGGGTAGTGTACCAGCTGGGCCTGGTGTGTGGTGTGCCCGCCCTCCTGGCCAGACTGGAGTGTCAGGGATATAGCCTTGGGTTGCTTTGGCACATGGGTCATCTGGCAGCCTGGGGTAAAACAACACAGGTTACCACTACTGTACATTGCTAACCCCACTACTATTAACACCCTTATTTTGTTAACACCAGTACTACTGACAAAGGTACTATGTCAACACCAGTACTGTTAGCATAACACTGTTGGCAACAATATTACCAACACCACGACTCAGCTGACACCACTGCCACTAACACCACTACATGGTTGACACAAATGGTGTTAATACCAAAAATGTTACCAATACCACCACAGTTCTCACTCCAGCTATGTTACCACCACTACTGTTAATGCCACTACTCTGTTTACCTTACTGAATAACACTACTTCTTTGTTATTATCAGCGATGATGTTTTTGCCAGCGTCTGTGTGTGTGTGTGTGTGTGTGTGTGTGTGTGTGTGTGTGTGTGTGTGTGTTACCATTACATCTCAATAACGGCTTGAGCTATCAACATGAAACCTTCAGGGTATCAATGTGGCCAAAATCTTGGACGAGTTTGAGAAAATGGGCACTCGGGGTACAAAGGTCAAGTGCACCATAATGACCGCCAAGGTCAACCTCAACGGTTCAGGGAGTCTGTACGCACATGATTTTGCCAGCCGAGGACAGGTGGATTTGGTAACTTGCTGTACGCGATGCACTCGGGCGTGTGCCCGGGTGGATTTCCGTGTGTGTTGGTGTACACACAAATTGACTTTGTATTCCAACCAAGCGCACCTAGGGTCAGGTTGTATATTGTTAGATACCGGAATATAGGGCATGATGTACAAATTAAAGCAATGATATCTTTAATAGTGGTGGGAAAAATATGTCCAGCCTTATGAAATTACTAGAGATAAACCTCGGAACGACACTGACAATCAAAACTAAAGTAAAAGTCGCTGACTGTGTTCGTATGAACACAGTCAGCAACTGTGGCGAATTCAGACGTTCATAGCGGGTGGTTATCAGTATCGTTCAGGTTTATCTCTAGTAATTTAAAATACATATTTATCATTAAAGATATGTGCTTTAATTTGTATCTGTATATTCCGGTATCTAACAAATCAATGAAGGTGCGCTTAGTTTAGAATACAAAGTCAATTTGGTGCACGTTCAAACACAACGGAAATCCACCAAGCACCGCCCGAGTGCATCGCGCAGTGTTACCAAATCCACCTGTCCTCGGCTGGCAAAATCAGTGCGTCAGACTCCCTGGAACCGAGTATTGTGTCTAGTTTCTTTAATATGGATTGGCTTTTTGTGAAATGCGATGACTGAATTCCGTAGAGTTTTGCAAATTTTCTTCACATTTGGTTTGTGAGTAGCTTGTAACTTGGCCAGCAATATATTCCGGCGGGCGATTAGCTTTTGGCTCCCGTATGCTTTTCTTTTATAATATTATTGTGTTAACACATTATTATTATTATTATTATTATTATTATTATTATGTCAGGAAAGGAGGTTGTGCATTTGTAACTCGTATTTCAAACACAAAGATGCACATAAATATACATGGTATAGAGGGAATGGGGATCGTGTTGAAAGAAGCTTGATTGATTACGTGCTCGTACAGAGGTCGATGATGGAAATGGTTGCTGATACGAGGGCCGTGAGAGGACGATGTGGAGGTCTGTCAGATCGCATGGTTGTGGTATGCAAGATCAAGCTGAGAGGAGTGAGGTGGACCAGGAGAGAGAGAGGAGCAGTCAGCGAGAAAGACTGAAAG
>NC_137041.1:32069437-32131937 GCF_032717465.1 Coenobita brevimanus
CAAAAGGATGTTAACCACCCGTACCCCCAAACTAAATCGCTAAGGAAGAGGCGTTAAGGACATTCCCTAACTGACGAGAATTCGTGCCATTGTTTTGCTGTTACTCCGTCTTGCTCCATCCGATTAGATTCACGAGAGAAATGCCTTGTAAGAGTACAGTGGATGGGCCTTAGTGAAGGTGTTTAATCTGCTGCATCATAATATCCTCTTGTTTATTATATTCTTTCATTTGATACTGGCCCGGATTTTCCTTCTTTTGTAGCAAATTTCACGTTGCACAATGCAGATAAAGAGCATACCATGGCTGTATATCCTTTCCATTGCACTTCTTCATGACTAGCATCGTATTATAGTGTTAATATTTAGCCACAACCGGGGATTCAAGATGGAGAGGTGGCAGTTTTAGGCCGAGTTAGAGTGAAAACAATGTTGTGATGTACAGTACGTTGCATTGATAATGAAATACGATATAAGCAGCATATAAGACACTGTTAAGGTGTAATATGCAAAATAAATCGCTAAGGAGGTGCTACGAAGCTTCTATGGTATCTTGCCGCCAAACTCACACTTTTTCACACTTGCACACCTCACACTCGGTCACACTCACGCTGTTTCACCCGCCCTGCCAATAACTGCTCACACTTTTTCACACATACACACCTCCCCTCACACTCAGTCAACTTCTTTTCACAGTTCACCATCCCAGCATTATCTACTCACACTTTTCACACATACACACCTTCTCTCACACTCGGGCCCGTGTTTTAGGTGGAGCGAGAGATTTGGCAACACCTTTTTCTTGGTGATTCATTATGCGTCTAACAGCTTAATTTACATTAATTATACTATTTAAATACAAGGGCCCATAAATAATGCTGCACTAGAAGATCACATGGTAGTGTTGCATGTGTTCCTGGGATGGCTCAGTAGGCTGGTGTGGGCGTGAGTGTGGCAGAGGGAGTGGGGGATGGATAAATGATGCAAGGTAGATTACTGATAACATTGACTGGGCCGTCTGCGCAAGATGAAATCGCTCCTGCATTTCTAGAATGGACATCGCTTTTCTCAGTAGCGAACACAGAGATAAAAAGATACATTAGGCACAATAAATTGGTGAAGAAGAGGCGTTAAGAAAAATCCGACACGATTAAGCTCTTTCCACTCAGCCTAAAATTTCACCTCTTCCTCTTGAATGCTGAGTTGTAACAATAGATTAGATTAGCACCAGAACATGACGCGCTGGGTCACGAAGTAAGTGCTGTGGAAACTATATAGAGCTATTTATTGTCTTTTTTCTGCCTACTGAGGTACCGGAAATCAGCTGCAAGAATGTTAAGGTCGAATGACCCTGCACACACACACACACACACACACACACACACACACACACTATTGCAAACTAAATTGTTCACCA
The DNA here is from genome assembly GCF_032717465.1 of Coenobita brevimanus. NCBI lineage: Eukaryota > Metazoa > Arthropoda > Malacostraca > Decapoda > Coenobitidae > Coenobita > Coenobita brevimanus. The sequence goes on from NC_137041.1 coordinate 32,070,852, forward strand.
GTTTTTCTCACTCTCCCACGTTGCACCCTGTCTCGTTTACACCTTGCTCCGCTAGCACACGGGTCGGACGTGTATCACTGGAGGCTCCGCTCTAGGGATACCTAAATTGTATATTCTTTATGGGTCATGTTCGTATCAGGCTAATTTGAAGGTGATGATCCAACATTTGCAGTAAAAACATGAAATAACATAGCAGTGTAGCCCAAAGTAAGTAAATATTTTATATCAGATGTCAAGGAATGTGATGAATTTCCTCATGGCAGCTGGACAACACCAAAGGTCAGCAGACGACAGAGTGATGCTGAAACTGTAAGTAGAGATCTTTTCTTTAAGATGAAGTTTATGCTTACTATGGAGAAAGATGCCTTTAGAAGGTGTTAAGAAAAGAGACCAAAAGGTAAAAAACAGAATGATGACTTCTGCCCAGAACTGGTTGAAAAGGAAACTTTCTCGTGATAACTTAGTTGAGGAAAGAATAAGTAGGCAAAGATCATTTCAAATGGAAACTGAAGAATCGAGAATGAGCTACGCAGAAGAGAAGGGAAAAAATGAAGAATTAATAAAGGATGTTCAACAGAAAAAGCCCACAACAATACATGAACTGTCAGCTGAGGTAAATTCACTGACAAGGGCAAGTGAAATGGGATGTACAGTTGTTTTACACATAGCAGATAATTATATGGATGATTTCAGAAATGATATGGAGAAAATCAGGCAGAAAAGCAAGCAGTCAATGATAGATCAAAAAGTATGATACTGCGTAACACTGAAGAGAAAATAAAACAGGCAAATGATATGGTGAAACATCACTAAGATGAGGTTACAAACTACGAATGCTGAAATGAGTCAAATTAAAGAATGATTTAGATACAAAGGTAGAAGAAAAAAGCATAAGAAAAGGATGTGAAAAGAAATTACAGGTATAAGAATAGCCCAAAACTAGTCAGGGAAGCTGTTGAGAATTAATCAAGTCTATAGTAATCAGTGCCATAGAATGAAGAAGAAGAGAAAAAAAAACAGAATCTCCAAGAGACAAAAAGGAGATGGAAAATGTAATGAATATACTGCAGCAAGTACCAGAGGATATCACATGTGAAGTAAAGATATAAAAAGTGCATAACAGGCTAGGGAAATATGAGAGAAGTAAGTCAAGGCCGCTGAATGTAAGCATTCCAGAGTTGGAAACACTGTAGAGGAAATACTAAAAAATGCCAACAAACTCTATGGAAAAAGAGGAATTCAAAAAAGTATGGATAAAAAGATGCCTAACTAAAGAGGAACTGGAAACACTAAAGGAGAAGAGGGAGGAAGCAAAAACATAAAACAAGGAAAGACCAGAGGAAGAGAGAAGAGTAAGTTTTTTATTTACAAATTAACTGGGTTGCAGAATTACAATAGTGGTACAAAACCAGAAGGAAATAAAAACAAGGAAGGTAATAGACTCAAGCTATAGCTTAAGTATGTAAACAAGATGATTATGTTGATGTACTCAGATGTAGAGTGAGATGAGTATCTAAATTATTAGAGATCAAAGATTATACCAGAGAAAAGGAACGCGCATATTATTTGCCTAACTGAAAAAAACAAATAATAATCCCAAAGATATCAAACGGTACCCTAAACGTAGAGGAATACAATATATGGAGAAGACAGGAAATTTAAAAAAAGGAAGAAGAATTAAATATATATATATATATATATATATATATATATATATATATATATATATATATATATATATATATATATCTGGAGTGTAGGGGTCCAGGGCTGCGTCATCACATTATAAAGATGTTTCTTAGATTTCTTACCGCTGATAATACAAAATTAGTATCAGGCTGGACAGTATGTAACGTTCCTCTTCCACTTCGCCCGGGAGGCTGTGTTGTGGTGACTGCTCTGTCAGTGTTATCGGTATCCATCTTGCATTTTTTTAATTTCCTTCCAGCACTGCCTCTCCCAAACCCCGTTTAGTAGACTGGTTTATCCCGCAACTTACATAAAGATGTACTACCAAGGTGAGTTTCTAGTTCAGTGCTATTTATGAATCAGCCTGTATTCACTGTTCGCTGTTAGTCTGTTACTTAATCAATCTGACAAAAGTATATAGTTACTTCACTGCAAAGTACTGTTCTCTGTACTCTCTGGCCTAAAATTGCCATCATTTCATATTGAAGACTGAACTGTACCAAGTAATAAGCACCAGAATATGCTAGTCACCAAGTTTTCGTTTTGAAAGGCTCCAACATGCTTGCACATGCGTCAGGCCTTGGTCACCTAATGGCGGCTCTCCCATGCTGCACGATCCATTGCAGCCTCTCTGCTCAGTCCCTTAACCCTGAGGTTACACTTAATGACCTCGTCCCATGTCTTTCTCGGTCTGCCCTTCGTAACCCCACCCCCAATATTAACACTTCTCACCTTCCTCACCCAATTATCATCCCCCATCCTCTCCACGTCCAAACCATCTCAATCTACCTCTCCTCATCACAACACCAGTCACATTCTACCTCTCAACTCTTCCATCGTGAACCCAGCCCCCCTAGACCTTGGACACAGGGACGCACTACACATCCACCTAATCATTGTCATTTCTGTACGTCTGAGCCGGCGAATATCCTCCTCCTTCACTGCCCAGGTATCACTACCATACAGCATTACACTCCTAACACATGCTACATACAAAGACCCCTTAGCACGTAGGAAGAGAGTCCTCTCAATGTCCAGGAGAGGCCTGAGAGCTTGCTGAACTTCTTCCAACCACTTCTCACCCTAGCCACAGAGCTAGCTCCAAGCCCCACACTCCTAGCACACAACGTGTCTCCCAAATAACAAAACTCTTTCACACACTCAGAAAGATTCACCAGCATAGGTTGTCAATTCTTTCACGTCTGACAATCTCCACCTGCTCTCCCAGACACGCCGTACACATAAAATCAGCATTATCTCGCAGATCTACCTCCTGATGCCACTACATCTTTTATGCACCCATTTATCACAAACACCGCACAAGATGGAATTACTTCCCAGGCCCCTTGTGGCCAAACTGCACATGGCCACTCTCCCTCGTCTTTGACAGTACTGCCACCAACCCTAGATATCGTCACTTTTGTTTTATCTGCATTTACCCTTAAGCCCCTTGTGCCCCATACCATCTCTCCACTTCCTAAACCTCTCCCTCCGCCTCCTTTTCGTTCTCTCTCAATCAACACCAAATCATCAGTATACAACAACTCCCACGGAGAGTACGTTTCTAAAGTCACATGAAAGGGCTTCAAGTACCATGATAAACAACATGGGACTCAAAACTGACCCTTGATGCACACAAACATTCACAGAAAACCCATCACTCAAATCTCCATTCCACTCTCTTACCTGGTGCTTTGGAAAAGATGCTGAGCTATAGTATTGTCATATTCTGTCACTGAGCTATGTGGAGTAAGCTCCAATAAGACGAAAAATTCAATGGCCAGGTTAAGATGTAAATAGTATAGCATAACATTCACATCTAGGATACCAGTTCACTGTAGTAAGCTACTATGTGTGTAACCTGTACATCTATGGCGTAACATAATGAATAATTATTTCATTTATTATCTTTAATACCGTGTAATATTCTGTATAATATAGTAATGTGTCACAGTTTTGCACTGGGTGCTAACAAAAGAGCCTGTATGTAGTGGTGCTGTCTACCCTGGGTAAAGCGAAGCAGATGAGGCGCCACACCCTAGCGTGCCAAACCTCCTCGCACTTCCCTGCAACTCGTTGTGGAAGGACTCTGGTCTAACCTCTGGTGAGACGCTGTCTACCACAAGGGGGCGCTGGATCCCTACATTGTGAATGTACCTAGTACCAGTATCTGTAGGCTTAGGCCTCACAGAATCAATTGCTTACCTGTGATCGGCAAGCCTCCTCAGTCACACAAACTGGGGTTAAGCAACAACAATAACAACTGCAGGAGTTTTAGACTGTTCTAGCATTTATTCATGAGAAATAAAACATAAATATTGTACCATTTAGTACTTCAGTTTACATATGGACCCAGGTATGGACAAATCTGTGCTGTGAGTGTCAGGAATTAAACACGCTCCGAACATGAATATAATATGGTCATCCTCTTGTAAGCACTGTGGTTTGTGGAACAGGCTGTCACTCCCTGCCCCACTCTCGGTTCCTCAGCTCCACCCTCCGTATCTTCCCACTCACAGTCTTTGGCAGAACGTCCACAAACTCTATCTGTTGAGGCAGAGAGATGATGGGACGTTTGATAAGATGAGCAGGCTTTTAAAAATTTTTATCTCTTGAAACAAAAAGGTAGAAAGTTTGATAAGATAAGCAGGATCTTAACCTTTGTTTGTTAGGATGGAAAGGTGGAACATTTGATACCATAAACAGGCCGTTAACAAACTCTGTTGGAACGGATGGATGGAACGTTTGATAAGATAAGGAGGCTGTTAAAAACTCTACATGTTTGACGGATGGGTGGAAAGTTTGGTAAGACAGATACACTGTTTACAACTGTATATTTATTTGGACTGCAGGATGGAAAGTTTGATAAAGCAGAATTCTGAAACTTTCCATTCAACTCTACATAACGTTCACCATAACAATTAGAATCAGAAAAACTTATTTATTACTGTATCATCATAAGTGCAGTGTAATGATGTAGAGTAGTAAAATCCCAGTCTACCTGGCCCACTAGACCCGTCGACTTCAGGTAAGCAATTTCCCATGTGGGATCGTCAAACTGGTTCCGTAAACTGTTGATGGGTTTGCGTCTTAGCGTGACATGTATTGTGCAGTGCTTTATATTGTGGCTTATGCTGTGTGTGTGTCTTTTTATCACGTGTGCTATCTACTGCTTCATTATGTGTGTTATGTTGTATATGTCATAGCACAGCATGCGTTGTGCTGTGGTCGATTATGTGAGTTATGTTGTGCCTATGTTTTAGTGTGGCATGTGTTGTGTAGTGCTCCATTATCTGGGTTATGTTGGTACGCCCGTTCTACGAGCACGGTACGTGTCATCTCTGATTCCACTTAACCCGAATTTAAGATGATAACTGACGAGAGCTAGATGACATCTTGATCTAATCCCATCCAGGTGAACTCGATCAGCTCCATTGTGGCCAATAAATGACGATGGCGTCTGTAAGCCTGCGCACACGAAAAATGAGAATAGAAACGTGGATGTGTAATGCAGCATTGCCATAAAGTACAAGTGTTCCAAGTTTAGAAGCTTGGGCAATGAGGACTGCCAGTGTTTGGAGCCGAAGTGCACAGTGGTTTGAACTTGTGGAAAAAATGTACAGACGTAGAGTGGAAGAGAAAATCAATGTTGGCAGAGCATTTTAAACATGGGATGAGGTTCTCAAACGGGATCGCAGGATTGTAGGACTTGACTGGGCCGCTGTGAAGGTCATGCAATTAGTAGAGCAGCCATCAGGTAAACAAGAACGGTCCACTAATACAAGAAGCACCGCCCTTCTGAAGTGTATCTACTGTATGAGAAAAGAGTGACAGATGATTGGGAAATTTCTAGGGAGCTATATCTCACTGGTTTGACAAGCAGAGATTTCTGTCCTTTCACAGCCTATTATTACAAGCTCAGTGGCAGCATACTACTACAGCTCTGCATTCTTTTCACTGCATTTTTTTCGTGACTGACACAATATTCTAGTATTAATCTCTTGCCACAGCTCAGTAATCAAAATGAAGAGAAGGCAATTTTATCCCAGTTAAAGTAAACAGAGTACAGTAGGCTACCGTCTTGTGCTGTACATGGCTCTGCAATGCTGAATTCTTGGCGTGACTGGTGTGTAAAAAGTTAGGTGTTAGATGTTCATTCGTTTGTTGAAAGATTCCCTGCACATATAGTGCAGGCCGGGCCATACACTAGCCCGGTCAGTGGTGTATGGGCTGATTAAAAAACAGTAAGTGGGGAGGACAGGACCTGGGGATTGCCCAGCACACACGTCCTGTCTCCTGACTGGCTTTGTGGTGTGTGTGTGTTAGATGTAGCAGGTGTGACAAGATAACTAATATTCCCTGAGTACTTGCAGGGTGCTGTGTTGTGCCGTCCGTGTTGCTGCAATGTTGTCATGGATGTCCTGCGATCCAGATGTAGTAGATGTGGTACTTGTGGTAGGTGTTAGCTGTGGCAATTGTTTGCTGTGGTAAGTGTGGAAGACAACCAACCTTCCTAGGGTACTTGTAGGGTGCTGTGTTATGCTGTACGTGTCGCTGCAGTTCCGTCACTAGCTTTTCCTTGTCGTGGTCGTTGCCTCGGTAGCCCTCAGCCAGCACCACAAATGCCTTCACCACCTCACCACGCAGGCTGTCCGGCGATGACACTACCGCTGACTCTGCCACAGCCGGGTGTTCCAGTAGACAAGACTCAACCTCAAACGGACCAATGCGATACCTGATATAGGGAGTTGAGAAAAGTTATTCACTGTTATAACTACAATAGCCAAGCTATTTACTGCCGCCCCTTTTGAGCTCTTGGCTCAAAATGGTTTGAAAAGGCCTAAAACGACCCTAAAGGGGCTATTGCACGAATCTAACTTCATTCTCATAAAGAACTTAAATTGTTAATTTTTTCAACTTAATCTTTATAACTATGACTTAAGTCTCTGGGGGAGGGGGTAGAGGCTCCAGTGCCTGATGGGGGGCTTGGAAGGATTCATTCAAATCAGTTTCTCAATAAACTACTTAGCAAGACAGTAACTCAATGACATTTGATGGCCGTCTCCGGGGAGAGTCCGGAAATTACCACAGGCAAGTTTCAGATTCAAACAGATCAATGCTATACCTGACACAAGGGGAGTAAGTTACTACAGATCGCATGTATTCAGCACAGAAGAGTCCTTCTACATCAGGTCACATATTGTATTTACTGCAGTAGAGTCCTCATACATCAGTAAACAGACCGAGACAGTACCTGACCAACCACGAGGCAAGTTGTTTTTACCCAACTGATGTACTGCACAGTTTCCGATATCAAGAGTTATTGTCCATCACACACACACACACACACACACACACACACACACAATTTCAGAGACAATAAAATTCACTGAAAAACAAAATTACTACCATTATAGCATTTTCATCAAGTGTGTGTGAAATTAAATTACCTGTGTGGCCCATGGTGAAAATGTATAGCTATTTCACCTTAACCAGACCCAGTTTTTAGTTCTTTTGTAGCTTATTTCTCGTAGCTCAGTGGCGTAAGAAGACAGAGCTACGGCTCATCATCCATTCCAGGGCACATCTTTATGAGTAGCATCATCATCTAGCGTTAAATATTGTTACAACTTAACAATGAAGATGCAGAGATGGCAATTTTAGGCCAGGTTAGAGTAGAAGGAGTAGAGCATCATACTCAATACCGGTACCCTGGCCACTTTAACTACATCCAAAACTGTTATCTCTCCATCTTCAATGTGGACCTGTGGCAAGAGATTAACACTGCAGTATTGTGCTAGTAGCGAAGAAGTGCCATGGAAAGGATGCTGAGTCGGTATACTGTCTTTTTCTGCCACAAAAGTCACTAACCTATGTGAAATAAGCTACAAAGGGACGAAAATCCCCGCCTAGTTAACATGCTTGACTAATATTGTTAATCTATTGCTAAAAGTGGCATTTGAGAGAGAGAGAGAGAGAGAGAGAGAGAGAGAGAGAGAGAGAGAGAGAGAGAGAGACGGCAATTACGGGCCAAGTTGGAGTAAAATTAGCATATCAGAGCTCACCCAGACGATATAATAACGTCATCATCTCGGCTGACGAACCAAAAGTAGCCATCTTCGTCATAGTAGGCTTTGTCCTTCGTCAGGTAGTAGCCGTTCACGAAGACATCTTTCGTTCGCTGATCATCGTTCAAGTACCCTGGAGAGGAGTGACGAATGTGTTATTTTGTGCACTATCTTCAGCACCAGCAGTGGCACCTTCATTATTATCATTATCATCAGAAGCGTCATCATCATTATCATCAGCAACACCGTCATTATTATTATAATTATTAACAGCAGCAGAGGCAGCAGCAGCTTAATCAATATAATCAGTATCACTGTTGCATCGTCATTATTATCCGCACTATATTATCATCTTCATCACCAGCACTGCCATATTTTTGTCATCATCATTATCATCATCAATGACAGCAGCATGGATTCAATATTGTCATCGTCATCACTACTACCACAACCATCATGATCACCACCATCGTCACCACCATTTGTTGTTGCATCTTCATAATTAATCACTGCCACTATAATCATCACTACCACCATTATCATCACCCTAACCCTATTCCTATCATCATTATCATCAATAGTAACTTCAACAATAACAACAGCAACACCAACTATCTTCAGCAACATCACCATCACTACCATCATGATCATGATGATTATCATCAGTATAGGTGGGGGCGCTCACCACCCACTCATTCGATGTAGTGCTGCTCTCGGGTGTTTGCCTTTTCCTCTCCTCCATCCCTCTTTCCTTCCATCCTCTTCTGTCTTCCTTTCGTTCATTCTTTCCTTGTCCTTCTGCCTATGGACAACTTTACACTCCCTCTTCTGTCTTTCTTTCCTTCATTCTTTTCTCTTCCTTCTGCCCGTGGGTGACTCCACACTGAGTGACAAGCCAAATGGTTTCCTGTACACCAGGTAACTGTTTTGTAACCTTTTTGTAGATATTATAAAATATGTAAATATGGTATGTCAGTAGTATGTAAGTAGGATCCAAGTAGCGCGTCAACGCTCGCTCAATGTTATGTCTACGACATACGAGTCACGACTTCCGAGTCGCACCGCTTCTCTCTCTCTAGCCGGTGGGAAACCGGTGATCAGTAGCAGTTCAAACGTGTCTGGGGTCGGGCGTGCATTGTCCACCATCGCCGTATATTGATTCAAAACTGTGTTTAATATATTGTCAGAAAACTACTACAAGACTCTGCCTTTACCTGCAAGTGACGTAAAGGGGGCCATCCACAGTTTTAACATTTGGTGGAAAGCGAGTGGGATAATAGTAAATTACGTCTTCTGTGGGCCGGCTTATCTGTGTCGGTCTTCCCACGGTACTGTCTGCTGTTCTTCCCACGACGACACACAGCCTATCTCCGCCCTAGCCTCCTGCCTTGTTTGCAGTCTTGGTGTGGAATCGTTCTGACAGTTTTGATGTAATTTTGAGATTTTCCTCCACATCAACGCCCCCACCTATCACCACGCCACCACTACCAGGGAACCACACAAAGCTCCTGCTCCTATCAACCTACAACCTGCCTTGCCTGCCTGCCTGTGTTCCTGTCTAGCCTGCTGTAACGGTTAGTTTCAGCCCCCACAAACTCCACCCGACCCTCAGGAAGCAGCCCCCAACCGCCGCCCGACGCCGTTACGTCATCGTTTACCCCACCCACCACACACACCAACGTCACCCAGGGAGCGTGGCCAATCACACCGAGCTACGTCACAGTTTCCTGCTCCTATCAGCTTCTCGTTTTGCCCAATGGAGAGCCGCACCCAGTGACGTCACGGACACTGCCACCCAATCACGAGGAGACGAGAGCCTCACTTTTCTCCAGCCTTAAGGCAAGACCACATCTCACTACAAAGTATTTCTTACCTGCATTTTCATGCAATTCCTCATTCCAGCACATTGATTAATCCCTTTCTACAGAGAAGCCAAGCTGTCTCTATAGATTGTGATACTTTCACCATTTACTCTCATCCATTCATAGCATTTTTGTTCCTCATTTTTCATTCAGTCAGAATTTTTCGTTCACTCCTACTTCATCCCATTTTCTCCCACTCATACTCAGCTGTAAATAACGCATTCATTTTCACTCATATTCATTGTATATATATCATTTCTTCAAAGATTACAAATATTATTATTTATTTATTCTCATTTATTCATCCATTTGTTCATTTAGTTTTATTTGCTTACTTCCTACTCTGTTAATGTCCTTTTTTAAAAGGGTAGATCTCTCACCTATTGAATCTGACAGTAACACAGATAACGCTGTATGTAATGATAATGTAAAACTTCGCAGTGGCAGATCTTATACTACACCAACCGTAAGTTCCCTACCTGTTTCTACTACACCTGTTATTCCTACCCTAAATCCAGATATATTAACTCCAGATACTCTATCATCTTCTCCAACTGATTCTCCTGAAACCACTCAGTCTTCTCCACAGTCTTTATCCCTCCCTACTACTACACATACACACACCACTACCGCTACGACACTTCCTTCCCACACACCTAGATGTTCACTACTGTGCCTACTTCCTCACCTTCGCGGTCTCACCCTCTTCTTACGATGGTGACTCAGAACCCTCCAACTCCTCAATCTATATATTTTGATGATGTGAATAGACCCAAATTTACAGGAGAGGATAGTACTGTTTCGATTTACGATTTCCTCAGAGAGGTCGAAAACGACCTGCATAATCGCCAGATTGTCAATGAACCCTTGAAGGTTTCATACCTTTTCAGTCGACTTCACCATGGCAGATCATTAATAGGACCCGCTATTCGTGCAGGGCACTTCGAAGATTGTCAAACGTTTGACATGTTTAGCCAACGGCTCATTCAATACTGTTGCCAACATTCCAATTCTGCATCCCTTATAGGATTACCTAATCTCCTCAAGCAAATGCAGAAAGACATGAAGGTACATCCCCAACATGCAAAAGTAATTGAGGCAGCCGCTACTATGAGGGCAACGAGTTCCGAGTTGCACCAATTATTCCGTGGTACTCAATGGGTAACAGAACACAACGGGGAGATCATGATTACATTAAATACTTTTGCAGATTTGTTCGGTTACTTTAGATTTCTCAATTGGCTTTCGGACTCCCAAAAGCAAATAGCACTACAAGTTGGCTTTGAACCAGGAGACAAAATAATGGATGTAGGTAAAACAATTGTAGAGAGGTCAGGAACAGACTTCACTCGCCAGGTCGATTCTTACAGTTCACCCTCTCCCTCTGCAGGTGGTACTGCGAGAGTACTACACACCAGCTTCACTTCAGCTGATTTCTCTCGTTCACGGCCAACTACAAGAACCAAACCAAGTAATCGGTCTCACTCACAATATCGTTCACCTTCTGGTGGTCTTGACAATTCAACTCTGCAACAAAGCAAACAATAATCAATTACGTGCTGGCACTGCGGTAATGTAGGTCATAGAGAGTGTAGCTGTGCATACAAAGAAAGACGTTTTCGCTCACGGGAACGCCCGCGCGCACCTTCGCGGTCCCGACGCCTAACTTGCCAGTACCATAAGAATAGCACAACTCACTCCACGGACGAGTGTCATTACCTTAAGAGCCGTCAGTCGGGGGAAGACGAGCGCTCGGATCGGAGAAATATAACCTAACAGTAGAAGATCCGCCGGTGTCTGAAAATAAGGCAACAGAAAATCAACTCCCCATTCGTCAGGTAGGACCTATAACATCTTCAGGCTCAGTCATTCTAGGATGGAGCGAAGGGATACAAAGCTCTTTCTTTATGGACAGCGGATCTATGGTAAATCTAATCTCAGATACCTCTTTAAACAACATTAGGAAAATAACTAAAAGAGTTGGGATCCTCGAACCACCTGACATTCGCCTATGCGGTGTGGATGGCTCAGAATTTCAGGTCAAAGGAAAGATCACACTAGAAGTACAACTTGATAAAGTCTTAAGTCCCTTTGACGTAGAGTTTCATGTCACTATTGATCTTAGGTATCCAGCTGACACTCTCATTGGCTTTTCGACAATGGCCCAAGAAGTCATTACTCTCCTCCCTGCTTCTTGTTGTGTACATGTTAATGGTTTCCCAATATCTAGTATGGAATATCCACGTCCGGTACTTTCCCAAACTGACTCAGTTATTAAATCTCACATGATTCCAACAGTAGTCAAGAGTAACCAAATACACACGCTGTTACCTGAACAGCCAGGTACACTACCATCTAGTACTACATCCTCTGAGCATTCACTTATAGATCATATCAACCCCTCTGACAGTGCCACACTCGCCGACTCAGACACGTCTCATTTAACTACCCCAGATAGTGTGATTGATGTTTTACAACATGCAGAGATAAGACGTGCAGTAACAAATCAGTGCACAATTTTGTTGCCGCACAAGTTTACCAAAGTCTCTGTTCGTGTTGTCGGTGCAAAAGCAGGAGTGGATGTACTAACCTTACCTGAGACGTGTTGTATGAATGGCTTAGCTTATGAGTCGGCGTTGTGTACGGTGCTGGAGGATGGTTTATGCTACTTGTACATTGCAAACACAACAAACGCCGCTTACACCTTACGAACGGAAACTCAAACTGGCGATTTCTTGGTATACCCAGTGGCCGTACGTGTGTGCCAGGATTTCCCATATCCTGCTGCCGATGTGTGCTCAGTTGCTCAGTCCACCAGTATCCCATCTAATCTTGATTCTCATGTGAAACAAAGTGATTTCCCGGAACACCGACATCAATTAATTAATCTCTTGCGAGACTATCGCAAAGTAGTAGCCCTACCCAGTGAGAATATGGGCAAAACAAATTTGGTAAAATACAATATTACATTACAGCCAGGTGCTCAGCCAGTATATATTCCTGCATACCGTTTACCACATAGCCAACGTCAACAAGCCGATCGTCTTATTCAGGACATGTTGGATAATGATGTCATTGAACACTCTGATAGCCCGTGGAACAGCCCACTATTTCTGGTTCCAAAGAAAGATGGTGAGTTATGACCAGTCATAGATTACAGACGCCTGAATGCACCGACTGTCCCGGACAGATTTCCAATTCCTGTACTCACTAATTTGCTGGAATCCTTAGGTGAAAACAATTGTGTTTCTTCCTCCCTAGATCTTTTAAGTGGTTATTGGCAAGTCGAGATGGAAGAATCATCTCGTCCTATCACTGCCTTCAGTACTCCATCCGGTCATTACCAATTCCGTAGACTTCCATTCGGTTTGACAAATGCACCTTCAGCGTTCATGTCTTACAGTAACACATGCGATTAATTTATACAGTTTTCGCCGGCATGATAGGTCGCTCAGTTTTTGCTTATCTAGATGATGTCATAATTGCTAGTCACTCAGTGGAGGAACACTTAGAAAAGTTAGCCGAAGTGTTCACTAGACTCAAACAAGCTGGACTTACGATCAAACTATCAAAGTGTGACTTTTTAAGTAAGAAACTCCAATTCCTAGGACATGTTGTTGACGCTCACGGAATTCACACATCAGACGACAAGGTTAGAGCCGTGACGAATTTCCCAACTCCAACCAATACCAAAGCTGTACGCAGTTTCCTTGGTTTCAGTGAGTATTATAGAAGGTTCATAAAATTGTACGCCAAGATAACTGCGCCGTTAACAAAATTGCTAAAGAAGGATGCGCCTTTTGTGTGGGCTGATGAACAGGCAACCGCATTCACAACACTAAAAACTGCTCTAGCACAATCACCAGTTTTGGCATTCCCTGATTATTCTAAACCATTTCTTCTCTGTACTGATGCTTCCAGAGTAGGCCTAGGTGCCGTTCTCATGCAATATGACTCCGAAGGAAAGAAACGTGTCATTGCCTATGCTAGCCGTGTGCTAAACTCAGCGGAAAAGAATTACCGTGCAACTCATTGGGAAGCCCTTGCTGTGGTCTGGTCCCTAAAACATTTCCGCGACATCATCTACGGATATCCTGTTCACATCCAAACCGACCATCTTCCCTTATGTGACTTGTTTCGGGGACGTAACCTTACCGGTCGACTTGCACGTTAGGCAGTCACTGTGACTGACTATAATCCAACATTTGAATACATTCCTGGAAAATCCAATGTCGTAGCCGATGCCCTCTCGCAGCATGTTGCCACAGTCTCAACCAGTTGCGACGTAAACTTAGCGTTCAATTAAGACAAACTACGTAGGTTCCAGCGTGAGGACCCCGTATGGTCACAGGTCATATATTTCCTATAGTCAGGCGATGATTCTTCTCCGCCAAGGTTACCAGTCCCTGTATCTGATTTCTTCCTCAACAATGAATTGCTCTATAAAAACTCAGTACTGACAGGTAACAACGTACCTCATCGCGAAGTTAAGCAACTAGTCATTGCAACAGACTTAATTCCTGCTGCCCTCCATTTAATCCACGACACCCCTCGTGCATCACACCCTGGCAAAGACAGAAGCTTACGGCAAGCACGTCTGTCATATTATTGGCCCACTATGCGAAAGGATATAGAAGCGCACTGCGATGCATGTTTATCATGTGCCCGTCACAAGGGAACAACCAGTCAACCTGCTCCTATATTGCAGTACCCAGTACCATCAAAACCTTGGCAAACTGTCTCTCTCGATCTTCTGAAGCTGCCTCGTACAGAATCTGGCTTCGTTTATCTGTTAGTGGCAGTCGATCATTTCTCTAGATTTGTTATCTTAGTTCCATTGTGTGAAAAGTCTGCTAACGCAGTTGCACATGTTATTAATTCAGTTATTTGCCCTTTCACAACACCATAAGTAATTTTAACTGATAACGGGTCAGAGTTCAACAATTCAGCTCTGGAAGAAGTTTGTCTTCGATATGGAATTAAGAAATGCAATATAGTGGCCCATCATCCAGCCTCAAATGGCCTAGTAGGGCGCCAGAATAGAAAGATATTGGAGAGTCTGCATCACATAGTAGGAGATCAGACTTCCACCTGGGATGAATGGATTCCACAGGTAGCTGCTTCAATTAATTCATCCATCAATAAGTCAATTGGAGAAACACCATTCTTCATCATATTTGGCTTTGACAAAAGACTACCTTATTCACTGTCGCAATCCAAGCCTGATCCGATCTACGACTACGATAACTATGTGCGAGTAAACCTATCCAACTTCCAGAAAATTCACAAATATGTTCAGGATAATCTGGCCCTTACAAATGAGGAGATGATATGTAACCAACATGCCACTGCCACAGATGTTGCCATCCAAGTAGGTGACTTAGTTTTTGCCCTAGATCATGACAGAGAATCAAAACTAAACAGTAAATTCTTGGGTCCCTTCCATGTCATATCTCGTAAAGGTAATAAATTCGAATTAAGAGATCCGCACAAGGCAGAGACGACATGGGTGCATGCAGATCATCTCAAACGTGCATCAAAACGCATAGTCTTGGAGGAACCACTAAGAGAGACCACACCCCCACAACAAATTCCTACTCAGCCTTCTTCTTCTTCTCTAAACCTTCCTTCTGACATTACTATTCAGCCTTCCCCTACTGTTAATGACTATCGTGCCAAGTTGCGTTCTGCCACTAAGTCTCTTGCATAACATTATCATCTCATACTGTCGGTAACATCTGTGTCAACATCACCTCTAAGATCACCTCTATTAGAAATCGACATCCCAGTGACACATTTTTGTACCCACTCTACCTACCCATCTGCTGGAAATTAGATTATATTCGTAATCAGTTCAACCATCTTCAAGATTCCTTCCCTCAATAAACGCCTGTGGGTCGCTCACGAGTGAAACGTGGATTTTTTGCCCTTGGAGGAGAAATCCTCAGTGGATTATTTGGTGTAGCGACTAACCGTGAAATTTCTAGTTATAAAAAGGAGTTAATCCAATTATCCAATGCCATCGAGTCCCAATACAAAGTGTTACGTATTGAACATTTTATGATGCAACAGATGAGTCACCATCTACATGATGTTACTAATAGTTTAAATAATTTTACGATTGTTCTTAAGCGTGAAGTATCACCGACTAATATTATTTCAGAGTTGATGTATGTTAAATTACATGTTGATAATTTGCAGGTTTCTCTGGACTCTCTTGTCTCCCAAGTTACTAGCGTAATTCGTATTTTAGTCAATGCTGTTGATAGTCGTGTGACCCTAGATTTAGTATCTCTCTTTCTCTCACCTTCGTTCTACCTTGGAATGGGCTCACTCAACCTTCGGCTTGTCTCCTATGATTCCATTTTCCTCTTTAGAACACTACTACCCAATACGAGAAGCCACATTCCTTACTAAAAGATATAATTGTTCATATTCTTCTTCGTTCTTCCATCATACTCGATCTCTTTCACATAATTCCTTTTCCCTTCTGGTACAATAACTCCCTGGTACAAGCCTCTGTCTCTTCACAGTACTTTCTTCTCTCCCATGATCATCTCTATATTGCCTTCCTCTCCTCAAGTGACCTCTGTAGATGTGCCCTTCTCACACCCAACTCTCGTGTTTGTGCTGCGTACCTCATAACAATTTTCCTTGGCAGCGTTGCTCCTTGCGAATCTGCCTTAGTCCGTCTGTACCTTCGTTCCTGCCCCCAAAAGCCAGGTACACCATGCTCGTCTAAATCACATCCGCTGTTTCTTCTTTAGTGCCTCAACTCCAGTCAGTCTTATTTGTCCAGGGACCCCTGTCCGTTCACTATCCGCAATTGGTTTATATAAGGCCCCTGATTACTGTACAGTAAAGTCTATAATAGCCCATGCCACACATTATCACATCGCACTCCGCTCCCACAAGTATGACATCTTCAAACCTGTTAATACTACCTTTCATCTACCAACAGACAATCTTTCTATCACATCAGAAAACCTACGTATGTTGAACTATTTAAACAATTCTAATTTTATTATGAACCAGTTCTCTTCAGCTTTTAACCACTCCTGGTCACATCCAGCCTTTGTATTTCCTCCAGTTGTCTTATGATTTCTAGGTTTTATTGCAATTGTTTTTATCCTGTATTGTTGTCTCAAGCGAATGGATAAAAGGTTGCATGAGCTCCGTGTAGCAACAAGGTTAGTGCGACAACCAAAAGACCTGGAAAAGGGTAGTTCTGAGTAAAAATCAATTTGTGATTAAATATATATATATATATATATATATATATATATATATATATATATATATATACAGTATATTTGTAAATTGACCAAACCTCTATGTTTATGCTATTTTTCCAACATGGTCATGAACTGTAAATATATTAATCCTTTCTTACATCCAGCTTTGTGAATTATGTAGCAATATCTCATTTATTATTGTACTTCCATGTAATCCCGGTTCACTGTATTAAAAAAAAAAAAAAAAAAAAAAAAAAAAGAGCGTCTCACTGTATACTCAGACCACTTGTATTCTTGCCATATTATGACTTGATGCCCAACCACTGTCAGGAGACACACTTTTTGATGAGAGGGAAAATTGTTTGTAACCTTTTTGTACATATTATATAATATGTAAATATGGTATGTAAGTAGTATGTAAGTAGTTGTAAGTAGGATCCAAGTAGGGCATCAACGCTCGCTCAATGTTATGTCTACGACATATGAGTCACGACTTCCGAGTCACACCGCTTCTCTCTCTCTAGCCGGTGGGAAACCGGCGATCAGTAGCAGTTCAAATGGGTCTGGGGTCGGACGTGCATTGTCCACCATCGCTGTATATTGATTCAAGACTGTGTTTAATATATTGTCAGAAAATTACTACAAGGCTTTGCCTTCACCTGCATGTGACGTAAAGGTGGCCATCCACAGTTTTAACAGAACCATTTACTACGCTGGGTGGTAACCATATAACCAAATTTTGGCACCTGGTGGTTTAGTGGGTAATTATTGCGCTCCAATCGGATTGAACCGGTGAAGGTTTATATCCAAGGGATGGTTGGGGCTGATTGCTCGTGTAATGCTACTCAGGGATGAGTGAGGCTGGTCACTGTCATCTTAAATGTTGGGACCAACTGCCTAGCCCCGGGCTCCTACGCTCCACATGGAGCAATGTAGGACTGGATGATGGATGGATATTATAATGATCTATCTATATATCTATCTATTTGTCTATCTCCGTGTGTGTATAGATAGACAGATAGATAGATAACCAGACGTCACAATGCAGAAGGGTTGGCCACATAAACCACTTTATCGCTGCCCTGTACTTTGCCATCAGGCTTTCCTTAATCCGTCCCATACATTCCCTCTCACACAGCATACTATTCCACTCCCTCACCTCATCCCCAGTCTTCCTCTTCTCATAACCTCCATCAGGTGGTCGTCGTCGACATCGTCGTCCTCTTCCTCCTCCTTCTCCTCCTCCTCCTCCTTATCATCATCATCATCACCTTATATTTATCATCATAGTTATCACTTTATATTTATCATCATCATCATTATTTTAACTTATCAGTTTTCACGGGGTGCGTAGAGTTGAAAGATGCAGGCAATGTGTTTTTGAAATCTATGAATGATGTACGTGTAGAAGGGGAGAGCGGAGATCATGGACAAGGTGGAGGGATGAGGTGAAGAGGTACTGTGCTGTACGTGAATGGGGGTGGTGTGACCTGGAGGGAGGGCAGCCTGATGGAGGAGGTTTGTTCATGGACATCTTATACGTGATTAACCCTTACACCGCGGGCATGCTTCCCAATGTTTTGGGTCTCCAGCGGGGTTATTCGGGCTCCGACAGACTCTCAAAAAATATTTACCAAAAATCAGTTATTAGTCCTAGAATATTAAAATTTAATATGCATATGGCACATACCTTCAGCTTTCTCCTGGGATGTTTGCTGAGCCTTCGTCGATTACCGCAGGACTTGTGGAGACCTCTGAAGTTGGGTAACGAAGTCTCCACTTTACACTTCCCGACAACCCGTAATATGATTACCACAGCCAGATATTAACACTATAAACACTACTCTATGATTATCAAGTAGTTTGGGATCCATACTCCAAATAAAAACCACTGTGAAAGCAATGAAAATTACGAGCGCGTATGACCTTCCCGCTTGCGCTAGTTCGCTGTTGGTATTCTGTCATTTATTATTCATAAAACCCCCCACACTTTATGTTTCTATTACTATGTAACACTTATATATATCTACAGTCTTTATCCATAAGTTTCCTTCAGTAGTATTAGTTTATTGTCACTGTAGGGATTCAATTTCTTTCAGTAAAATACGTAGCATTCACTTTCTCGTCCTGTATACTAGCATTGAGAGTGAATGTCATTTTCACCTTCACTCTCATAACTCATAGTATTCAGACATGCTAGAGTGAAACTTTCATTTCATTACTCCTAGGGTATATACTCGTATTCTCATAATACTGCTCATTTACATTTCTATTTACGTTCTCTATTTTATTTACGTTATTTACATTTCTATTTTATTTACACTGTGTTATGCACTGTCACTTGAAGTAACTTATAAAACTATTTTCCACTGTTCACGTATATTTACGTTCATTACTTTCACTTGCTGTTTACACATTATTTACACATTATTTACAATTCCACTTGCACCGTTTTACTCAATAAAATGATCGTAGTCACTCTTTTATCAATTGTCAGCCCTTTACCTCTTTCCACAGGAGGTTTAGTAGGGGGTAAAGGTCACAGGTCCCTTTGCATGGGGGTGAAAAGTCCCTGAAGTCAGCAAGAGCAATCAGACGTACCTCCACATTGGAAGATGAGAGTGAACTGATAAGGGTGGGCCGGGGTGGTGGCCTACCTAGGGAAATGCTTTTCTGCCAATGTTAGCCTCTTGACAGCAGCTAATATATAGCAGTGAAATGATTGGCAGGAAATCTAGACAATACATTATAAATTAGGTAGTTCCAGGTGAATGTAAATACCACTTAGGCTTCTCCCTTCCCTCCTTATATGTATATTTATTACGAAAATAGATTATACGGCATATTTCAAGGGGAAATAAACAGCGAAAATTAGCGAACGAGTGCACGTGAGGTGTTGTCAGGTGATAATTAGCCAATTCCAGGTGTATGGCACTCTCACTTACCTTATTTCTTTCTTGTATATATTATTTGGTATAAGAATAGGGCATAGACCTTATTTCAATGGATGAAATCAGTGAAAAATTCCAGGGAAGATTTACTTAGTGTAGCACGGCCGGGCAGGCGAGAGGATGGGGTAACGGAGGGGGGGTAGGGAGGGAAGTCAAGAACGGGGAGAAATGGCTAAATTGTCAACAATGGATGGGAGTACAGATGAGATTAGGAGTGCTGACTAGTGTTGCACATTGGCAGTACTGATAGATGATACAAGCCACCACTTGGAAGCCCGGGTGAATTCAAAATAACACAGAATCACAAAACCGACGCCCTGCGGTATGATCCCTTGCTCCCAAGCATCATAAAAGTGACGCCCCGTGGTTAAGGGGTTAAGACGTGTTGTTATAAACAGACATATTCACACAGCTATATATTATACAACAGACACAAGCAGACAGACGGACAGGCAGGCAGGCAGGGTAGATAGTTAAACAGATAGACAGAAATGTTTAGTACAGCCTCTCCATCTTTCAACACCTCGGGTTAGCATAACTGAGAGAGGATAAATAGACTGAGAGACAGACAGACAGATATTGACAAACGGAAAGACCGACAGACATACACTCACCTCTAAAAAGTCCAACAGGATGACCATGTTTGAGAGAGACTGCCAGATGACCGTCCGTGTGGGGACCTAATTCTTGGTGTGCATCGTCTAGGACCTGTACCAGACACGGAGAGAGAAAGAGAGAGAGAGAGAGAGAGAGAGAGAGACTTACTGGTAATCTAAATTATTATAATTATTGTTATATCATCAACATCATTGTCTTCAACATCATTATTTTAACAAATTTAGTCACAGTTTAGACCCTCGACATAAGTACCCGAGAGAAAGATTTATCTCCATGGGGGGAGGGATTGGGAGGAAAACTCTGTGGTACAGTAACGAACTTTTTTGGATGCCTCAGCCAATTATGAAGCTACAAGAAAGACAGACACCAGTTTGGAAATCGCATAAAAATCCCCAATTATATTCATTTCATAGACAACCCATAATTCCCAATAGTATTTCTATAAATCGAGGAAACGATTTTTTAAAGGCAGATTAGCATACAAGTCGACTGCGCAAGAAGTAATGGTCTAAGGCTGAGTGAGTAGCGCGGCTGTATTTTCCAATGACTGCTGAGAGCAACCAGGTTTTGCATTTTCAAAACAAATAATACCTTCTGTTTGGCCCTAGACCTAAAATTAATACAAGATGAGTATTGGTTTTAGGATGTGTAAGGGAATATTTTTGGCAGAATCTAATAAGTTCTTTTTAGTATTATGAGGTCGGGAAATCAGAGGAAGATGATAAGCCACATGAGACAATATTCAGCACTGCCCGACTTACTCAAACACGTTCCACACTCTCAGTGTGGACGTCTATTACATGTTTATCATTATTTTTATCATTTTTATTTTTTACCACCACCACCACCGCAATCATCATTATCATCACCTTGACCTCTTACTCACCAGAGGAAGAACTGAGGAAGGACACAGATACCTACTCAGTTCTCAGCGTAGGGCAGGGATGTGCTTCATCATTATGATCTCTTCCACACCGGGAAGACCATATTGTACGTCCTCAGCTTGTATTTTTTTCCTCTCCCAAAAAAAACTTTTATCGGATGTCATCCCTTCATTTCTTCACCAATTCAGTTCAAACTTAGTACAATTCTTACTTGGACAAATACTCTCAGACATTTTTTTTTTTCTCTCTCTCTCCCTCATTTAGGACTTTTCGAGTAATTAAGGAGTTAAAGATAAAATTATACAGTACAAACACAAGCATTTCATGAATCGCGTGAAATGTGGCCACATGAATATGAAGAGTTCACCAATTTTTGTGAAGAGGTCTTTGTGTGTGTGTGTGTGTGTGTGTGTAAAGGTCGTATCATAAATGCTCGTATACACGCTCAGTTTTAACTGCCTGTTCAGCTGCCCAAATTAGCAGAACATACACTCAAACCAGCATGTTCGAACCACTCTGTGCAGTTGGACTGACATTTAAAACTGTGGGAGGGGTAGATGTATATGCTGAGAAGGATCAGAGGGAGAGACGACCAGCAGCCAAAGATGCCACATTTGTTACTGCCTGAGACCCTTTGAGGGGGAGCACAAAGCAGATCCAAGTCTCCGGCAGCCCAAGCTACAATCACGGGGAATGTTGTTTGGTTCATTGTCAGGACGGGGTATGGCTTCATCAGGCGCCAGGATACTGGTGTTGATGTTTTCGTGCACCGCCAGGCTGTCGTTGCACCAAACCCATGGCATCTCCATCACTCCCTTGGGGATGGTGAGACTGTGGAGTTTTGTCTCTTTGGAACTCCCAAGGGACCTGAGGCTCGGGACGTTATTGAGCCAGAAGGTGTGGCCGTGCAGAGTTTTGCCCATGCTCAGTGACGTCTCACGGCCTGGGTACGCCAGGCCAGGGGTTCTGAGAGTCCTGGGGAAACAAGCACTATCATAGAAATGTGCATCGCAACAGTGAGGGCTTTTTATGGGGGATGACAAAGGGACTATGTTCGTTCTTCTCCCTATGATCTTTGAGGAGAACAGACTACCTCACCTCGTCATACCCGAGTGCTTCACCCGCGATGTGCCTTCTGCACCTCGTGGTAGGAAGCATTGGATCCAGCTGCATTAGCCTTCCACCCCCTGCACAACACCACAGAAGCTGCTGTGTCTGGATGCTCCCCTCAACTGGAGGATTGCTTCTTCGATCACCGACCCAGGTCCGACTCAGACTGCTGCTGACGTTCATCACCTGCCGTCAGTGACCAAGGAGGGGTGGGATTCTTCTGACTCCGTCTCCATGGCTGATGATGCGTCAACTGGCTCCTCGGCCTAGGAGAAGATCATTGAGTCCTCCCCTTCTCCGGCAGAGGAGGGCAGCTCATCTCGCCCTCCTATCGTGGATCACAGGTATCAGCTGGACGTATCCCCCTACCATCACCTCCTGACACTTGATGCCCGCACCCGGTCGTACCAGCTCTGAGTCTCGACCTACTCCAACTTGTACAATTTTCTCCCGGCAGCTGACTTGGGTGAGGGGATTCAGCCTCTTACGACTGTCAGATCAGAAGAGGTGCATCTAGCTGATCTTTGTGCATTCTATCATACGCTGCCTCCTCGCTTGGCTCCCTAGACTGGTCATCTAGCTCGATGCCTGTGATATGATGTTTAATTTTACTCTGGTTATCTTAGTTGGCCCAATGTCCCTAAGTGGATGATGGCCATAAAGCCTTTACAGAAGAAGATGGATACTGTGATTTAGATGTGCTGGCTGATGAGAAATGGGTGTGATGTGTTATGAATATAATGAGAGTTAATAAAGGGCTTACAGCAGTGAAAACAATGTTTGATAAACTCATGTATTCAGTTATACTGGTGCATGTTCCATAGGTTGGCTTGGATGATGTAGAAAAAGAGAGATTCTGGAATGACTTGATACTTGTGGTTGGTGGTAAGGGGGATGATGAAACTGTAGTTTTGTGGGGGTATTTAAATGGTCGTGTGCATGAGGCAGCACAAGGACATGAATGGTTACATGTGGTTTGTGCATATGGTGCGAGGAATGTGGAAAAGGAAAGGATACTCGAATTTGGGGAGGAAATGAACCTGACAGTGTGCAACATACATTTTAGGAAAAGAGAGAGTATACTGATTACATAAGAGTCTGAGGGAAACAGTAGCCAGATTGACTATTTGCTGGTCAGGAGGGCTGATAGGAGGTTGTTGAAGAATAAAGTTATAGGGAGTGAAGAGTGAGAGTAGCTACACAAATTACTGATATTTGACATGGTGCTTAAGGAACAGGTGATGAACAGGACGACCTATATACCCAGGAGGAAAATCCTTCTACAGAGAGATGAGTCGAGTGGTGGCTGAGTAGGCAGCTGTTGATCAGCGTGTTAATGTGCAGTACATAACTCTCACGAACAATCCCTTGAGAGTTACTGATTCAGTGTGTGAAAGAACAAGGGGCCCTCCAAGACACAGGATAATATGGTTGTGGGATGAGGGTGTAGAAGCCGCAGTCAACGAAAAAAGAAGGCTTTTCTGGGAATGGAGAAGGAGTAGTAACAGACAGGAATACTTGGCTGCCATGCAAAGGGCTAAAAAGGAGGTATACAGGGCAAAAATTTGAGTCTCATTGACTTTTACAGGATATCCTAAATAGTACTGAATGGACGAATATAGTATTTAAGGTGCCAAATAAGACGAAGAGGGAAAATAGAGATATAGGTGAGCAGTGTGTGAATAATAATGAAGGAAAGGTAGTGATGGGCAGACAGGATATTAAAGACCAGTGGAGAGGAGTTTGGCTGGAACAGGGAAGGTTTGGAGTCGGTAAGTATATTGTGTGGCCCTGGGCCTTTGATTGATGCTATTACAGACAGCAAGGCAACAGGCAAGAAACAGTTGGGGAAAGCAGCAGGTGAGTCTGGGTTGACAGCTGAAATGTTGAAAGACTGAGAAGATAAAGAAGTGGTTTTAGATACTGATTAGATAAATATGATTATATACAAGAGTGTTGTCCCAGATGACCGGCTGAAGAGTGTGGCTGTAAATGTGTACAAGGGGAAGGGCGACGTCCTGGAGAGAGGAGATTATTGAGGTATAAAACTTTTGGACCAGATAGTAAAGGTAATTGAGAGAGAGTCATAAAAGGTATGATATGGGAAATAGTGAACATTCACGAGATGCAGTTTCGGTTAATGCCAGGCAAAGGGACCACAGATGTCATATTTCCAACAGCTTCAGGAAAAATATAAAACAAAGAAAAGGGAGCTGTATATACTTTGTTTTTGATGATTTGGGGAAGGTTCTTGACAGAGTCCCTTGGTGGATTGTGAAGTGGGTAACCAGAAAGCTTGGGACCGAAAAGTGGTTTATCTGAGTGGCTATGGCTATGTATGTTGGTGCTCGCACCCAGATGTGAGTGAATTGATATTTGAGCGATTAGTTTCCCGTGAATACTGACATGCAGTCTTAAGCCACTTACTGTTTATCATGGTGCCTGAAACTCTCTCACGTGACATCGGAAATGAACCTTCATCAGAGATGCTGTATGCTGGTGACTTCATGTTGATTGCAGAAAATGAAAAGGAAGTGGAGGAAAGATTTAGGTACTGGAGGGACGGAATGGGGTACAAGAGTTTGAGAGAAAAAACGGAAAAAAAATGTGATGATATAATACGGCTGGTGGCAGTACGGTCAATGCTGACGGAATGTGGGCATGTGCATTTTGCCACAAGGGTGTGGGAGGTAGCTCCATCTTGTGCAGTGTTTGTGATAAGTGGATGCCAAAGACATGTGGTATTAGAGACTGACTGCGAGAAATGCTGATTTAGTGTATCCAGTGCGCCGGGGAGAACATGTACAGATTGTCAAGTGTGGCAAGATTGATATTGTTTGAAAGCCTCTTGAGTGTGTGGAAGAGTTGTGTTATTTGGGGAACATCTTAGATGCTGAAGGTTAGGCTGGAGCCAGCTCTGTGGCTAAGGAAAGGAGTAACTGGAGGAAGTTCGGGGAGCTGCTGTCTCTCCTGAGACTCAGAGGGCTCTTCCTCCGTGCTAAGGGATCTCTGCATGTGGCATGTGTTAGTGTAGTGCTGTATCGTAATAAGACCTGTGTCCTGGACTCCCTGCCTGGGTATACTGACACCATTGCAACGTTTCCCTAACAACTAGCATTGTAGGCTGGCTAAAGTTACCTCAATACAAAACATCAGAACCCACCCTAGCTCTCTCTGCCTGCATCTAACGACTATTCCGTA
Organism: Coenobita brevimanus; assembly: GCF_032717465.1. Classification (NCBI taxonomy): domain Eukaryota; kingdom Metazoa; phylum Arthropoda; class Malacostraca; order Decapoda; family Coenobitidae; genus Coenobita; species Coenobita brevimanus. Next base: position 32,096,470 of record NC_137041.1, read on the forward strand.
AAGCAGAAAGTACACAAGATTGTTCAAAAATAGCACTGACTGAGTGATTTCGTGTGTTTTGCAGGAACGGTTCAATCGATGTAATCAATGTCTAACCTGCATCATCTACTCCGTTTCTATCTCCCACGACCCATTATCACTCTTCATAATGTGTGATTTTTCCCTTCACTGATTACATGGTTCATTAATAGTTTCGTGAAGCAGCCCACACCAACACACTGAGCCATCCCCGCAGCACCTACCCAGAGCGCTATATATCCAAGTGCGACGGGGCTGCGTACTTACCACCAGTCTGTATCCCGGTGCCGACTTGCCCATGGACCCAGGTCGAATCTTCATGCCTCGACACACACCCGCCAGAAGGGTCGACTCGCTCTGGCCATACCCTTCATAGATCTGCAAACCTGCCGTGGCGGTGAGAGGATCATCATCATCATCATCATCATCATCATACTTCTCCTCCTCCTCCTCATCATCATCATCATCATCATCATCATCACCGTCATCATCATCATTCTACTTCTACTCTTCCTCCTCCTCATCATCATCATAATCATCATTCTACTTTTACTCCTCCTCCTGGTCATCATCATCATCATCATCATCATCATCATCATCATTCTACTTCTACTCCTCCTCCTGGTCATTATCATCATCATCAACATCATTACCATCATCATCATCATCATTATCATCACCCTACTTCTCATCCTCCACGTCATCATCACTATCATAATCATCAGTATCATCATCATCCAGATCCTTTTTCCCACCTACTGATTTGCAGAGAGTTAGTACAGAGTTTAGTGATTAGTAACACCCCACCCTCATTTTTTCTACGCCTTCTGGGAATATGGGATTATATGGTTATCACCCAGCAGTAACTGGTTTCCTGGCTTATATTCACACACACACACACACACACACACTACCTGTGTTTTGGGTCCAGACTTGCATGACCTCCGGGTTGAGAGGCTCTCCGGCACTAACACAGTGTCGTAGAGCACGGAAGGGTAGGTGACCAAACTCACGGCACTGTACCAATGCACGGTAGGCAGTGGGAGGAGCGCACATCACAGAAACTGGATGCTGATGTAGGGTGCGCAATACTTCGTCCCCGTCAAACCGGGGCATCTGTGAGGAAAGTTTGTATTATTATTATTATTATCATTATTATTATTATTAATTTATTTATTTATTTTTATTATAATAATAATAATTATTATTATTATTATTATTATTCGGAGTTAACGGGATCACTCTTGTACTATAAATACTAGGTTGTATCTGTATGAAACTCTATGAGCCACGTTCAGGTGAAACGACTATAGTATGGCTGACAAACTGGTTAACTAGAGCACCCTTACCTCAAATTGATGCTTCAAATAACCAGTATTCTGATTAACCATGAAATGTACACTAAAATGGAGGTAAATATCAAGTTTTAGCTCATAATCATATACCGGTAGTTGTTTTTAGATGCGATAAGCGATGGAGCTGTAGTATCCTTCTTTACAAAGTATGAAACAGTTACTTGCAACAGGAAAGCTAAGGACTCATAGAAAAGACCCCCTTCTTATTCAATATTAAGCCAGTCAGTTGCGATACGGAATATTATATTTCAGAGACAAGATTTCTTTCCTTATTTACTAATTATTAAACCAATCAACCGTTGCATATAATATACAACAGAAGAGATCTCCCTCAGTATTTAATAAATAATAATCAAGTCTGTTGTGATACATCACAGAAAAGATATATTTATTTTTTTACTAAGTATTAACCCAATCAATTGTTGTACATAATATGTAAAAGAAGAGATCTCCTCCCTTATTTACTTGGCATTAATCCAACGAATTGTGATATATGATTTAGAAAATAGTTTTCTTAATAAATATTAACCTAATCAACTGTCACATCATATGCCAAAAAAAAAAAAAAAAAAAAATCTTGTTCCTAATAGGTATTAACCCAACCAACAGTCACATAAAATTCAGAGAAGAGATCTCCTTCCTGACTTAACAAGTATTGTGAGATATGTCATAGGAAAGATCTCATTTATGTAGCAACTACTGTAACACTACTCAGAGAAAAGATCCCCTTCCTTATCTACTAAGTATTAACCTACTCAACTGTGTCCTAAGAAATAGTAATGATATTAATTATTTACTAAGTATTAATGCAATAAATTCCTTAATTTTCCTGTAACAGATTATAGAAAACATATCCTTCCATACTTACTAAGCACAATATTAACCCAATCAATTGTGATAAGTCATGGAAAAGGTCTTCCTTATTTACTATTTAAATTATAGGCAACAGAAATCCAGAGGTCCTAGAAGATTAGTTTCGTTTCGTTTGTAAAGGCTCCAGCATGCTTGCATCTGTCGGCCTTGGTCACTTAATGGGGGCCCTTCAAGCTGCTCGAGCTCTGGCAGCCGCTCATTTCAGTCCCTCATCCCTAAGGCCACACTGTGAGACCTCGTGCTAGGTCTTTTTCGGTCTACCTGTCACAACCCTACCCCCAACGTTAACACTTTTCACTTTCTGCACCCAACTGTCACTCTCCATCCTCCCCACATGCCCAAACCATCCTAATCTACCTCTCCTCATCACAACAACAATATATTTCCAGCCCCATCCTTCCTTTTAACTACCCCATCGCAAACTTAGCTCCCCTAGGTCTTGCATTCAAGGACGCACTGTGCATCCTCCCAATCACTGTCATTTCTGTATGTTTGAGCCTGCATATATCCTCTTCGTTTACCGCACAGGTCTCACTGCCATACAGCATTACACTCCTAACACATGCCACATACAAAGATCCCTTAGCATGGAGGGAGAACTCTCTCAATGTCAACAGAGGCAATAGCTCCCTCAACTTCCTTCAACCACTCCTCACTCTAGGCACACAAGTAACTCCAGCCCCACCTCCAACACATAACGTATCTCCCATCTAACAAAACTCTTCCATACACTCAAGGGATTCACTAGTAACATCCTTTCATGCCTGTCAATCTCTACCTGTATATGCTCACCCCGACACACCGCACACATGAAATCAGAATTATCTCGCGGTCTACCTTTAAAACCACTACAGCTCTTATGCACCCACTTATCACAAATACTGCACAAGACGGAGTTACTTCTCACATCATTGTAGCAAACTGAACATGGCCACTCTCTCTTTGCTTGACAGTTCCGTCACCAGCCGTAGATAATATCACTTTGCTTTATCCACATTTACTCTCAGACCTTTGTGCTCCATTCCATCGCTACACTTCCTATATATTTCCTCTGCCTTCTTTAAGTTATCTGCAATCAGGACCATACTATCAGTATACGGTATCCAGTATCATCACTAACCGTAGATATCATCACTTTTATCTACATTTGCTCTCAAGCCTTTGTGCTCCACTCCCTATATATTTTCACAGCCTCCCTTTCATTCTCTGCAATCATCACCAAGCTATCAGTACACAGCATCTCGCATGGAAGCCCGTTTCTGAAGTCACGTGAAAGAGCTTCATGCACCATGACAAACAATAAGGGGCTCAAGACTGGCCCTTAACCCGAGGCATCCCATTGACGTATGGGTACGTCGCAACATTTTGTCACAGCTAGACCTGTCAATGTACTGGTATGTCGCGCAATTGCAAGGTTCATAATTTGCACAAATTTCAATTTTCGCGCGTGATTTTTGGTACGTGTACACAAGACACCTTCCTCTATTCCTCTACAAGATGCCAGGCAGGGACAATGCCTTATCCCGCATGACCTCCCCCCCCCCCCGCACACCACTGTCTCGGCAATTCACCTGTTACAAGTGACCTGGCTAATAAAGACATTCAGAGCCAGAGTGATTCCCCAATCGATGACAATGCGGAGGACAAAGTTTAGATAGCATTAGAGGAAGAAACAGTCAGAAATGATGATCAGGTAATGTCATCAAAAAAGGTCAGGTATGTTGATGTGTTAGTGAGTGAAACAATGTTTATATTGCCTATATTACTGTTTGAAAACTAATATACTCTCGTACTACATATAAATTCGTACCAAATGAATAAATAAATACCGTTTATGAGTGGAGTGGAATAGTTACCCTCCCATATAACTCGTTTTCTTTGGAGCCTGCCTGACAGAAAACAGAGTAAGGTAAGGAGGTACTGCAACCTGTACCGAGTATTTTAAACCTCAGGTGAGCTATTTCTCTACGAATTTTCGATGTTTCTCACGAAAAGCGGAGGTTCGAGCCAAAAAAAAAAAATCCAAAATTTGTCGGGACTTGGGGGGGTCAGTGGTGGGAAAATCGGTCGGGACGTGACGGGTTAATGTACGCCAACATTTATGGAAAACTCGTCACTCAAATTTCCATTCACTCTCACCTGGGGGCAAGCATCCATATAGTATACATAGCCATAACCACTCTAACCAGCCATTCTTTGATCCTGTGCTATCTTCAATCCATAGAACTAAATCAGCTGAGGGGAGTGAGGCACACCTGCTAAGTCTGTATTTCTCAACTCCTCTGCAGAGGGTACGAATCTAAAAAACAACAGTCCTTTAGGGCTCATGTATACCAAATGCTACACTGAACACATTATATAATAAATATTACCGCAGTAACATAATAGAAATTAATAATGAAGTCAATATATGGCTTAGTTAATTTGATAATTACTTGTACTACACATCCCCCCCTCCTCTTTTTTTTTTTTTTTACTTGCATCTACTGTAAAAATGCTTAACTTCCTTAAAGAATAAAAAAATGGATATATACACACTTCCAGGTGTATAAATGAATCAAGCATCAATGTATTAGGCCAGTAAACAATATAATGAATCCACAAATAGTACAGTGACTGAAGAACAATCCAGTACTGATTCTCCTCACAGTTCATTACTGGGAAGTTTTAAATAAATACAGACTGTTCAAAGAAATAAGAGCCCCTTGTAATGAAAATATAAATCAATTACAGAACAGTATTCTTAATCATTATTCAATAAGATGGAAACAAAGTGTAGTCATCCAAATATTTAGGGGGTTTTGTTTGCCTTTGTGGCTATCTCCTGAGCTTAACTGCCTGTTCATCAGGATAAAGTCTAGCCTTAAATGGGGAACTAGGAGGCTCTTCCAGAACCTCAGATACTACACGACTTGCTCCTTCACATCAACCTGGGTGTATACAGGTACATCAGTCTCAACTGTAGACACCTCTAGAGGCACATGAGGTCTGTTACTGGATTGTGAATCAGTAGATTCATTCTCTGCTACCATATGTCTTCAGGGACATTTTCATCAGGAACTCTTTCAGGACATTTCAGCAACTGGTCTATATGTTTTTTCCCCACATAGCCATCTTGAACTTTAACCAAGTAATGCCTTTCTCCAGGCACCTTTTCACCTGTCCTTCTAACCATTTGGCACCCCTGTAATTTCTGACCTGCACATTATCTCCCACTTTCAATACTCGACAGCCATGCAAAACAGCTCTGTTTTCCATAGACTTTTGCTCTGCTTCAATTTTCTTTGTAACTGCGGGAAATATTAAATCCAAACAACTGCGCTGTTTCTTCCCATCAGCAACTCGGAAGGAGAGTCAGGTTGGTAGCATGTGAGGTGAGGCAATATGAAAACAAGTACCTCTGTAGGATGATCTCTGGATCTTGTCCTTGTCATTCTGCTTGATGCAATGCTGACTTCAGGACCTTAGCCATCCTCTCTGCTTAACTGTTTGCAGATGGCTTATACACTGATGATGTGCGGTGCAAGATCCCATTGGTTGAGCAGAAATCAGCAAACTCCCTGGAAGTGAATTGTAGTCCGCTATCTGTAACTAGAATTTCTGGTAAGTAATGTCTTCTAAAAATTTCATGAAGAACCCTTTCACTAATATCTGCAGTCGTACTCTTCATGTGAACTACTTCAGGATACTTGGTATAGACATCCACAAGCACAAAAAAAAAAATTTCGCCGAGATTGGACGAGCAAAGTCAGCATGCAGTTTTGCACCATTGATTATTTATCCATATTTGGCCACCATATGTAGGACCTTGCCACTGCATTCATTCTTGTCATGCCTTGGCATGTTTCATGTAGTTCTTGAAGGATGTCGCTTGCAATGCAGAGGGAACTGTGACACGAAATCCCCACAAAACACAATCTTGTTTGATGCTAATTTTATCCCCCCGTTGTACGAAGGCTGTAACCTGGAATCACACTCATCCAAACTAGGCAATCCACATTGAGCATATATGGACAACACTGGATCTACTGCAGTTTTCTTCTGGATCATCTGGTGTGTGACTGTTATAAGTACATCTGGTTCAAAGTAGCAACTGGTAGCCTCACTGTCACAGTCCACCTTTGTAGTTAAGGGAACTCTTGACATGCTATCTGTGTCAACGTGAGCCAAAGTGTTCTGTATTCAATCATGTAGTTGTACGTAGCTAGTTTCTGGGTCCATCTTTGCAGTCGAGCGGATGCATGGAGCGGAACTGGTTTTTCAGGACTGAGCAAATAAACCAAAGGACGGTGGTCTGTGATCAAGTTGAACTGGTGGCCATAGAGGAACTGTCTGTACTTTTGAATATTATATACAATACTCAAAGGCTTCTTTCTCTGAGAATAATTTTTCTGGACATCATTTAGTGCACATGAAGTGAAAGTAACTAGCCGATAATATCCATCAATTACATGGAACAATTCAGCACCGATCCCATAGGAAGAAGCATCACATTAAAGGAACAATGGCAAAGGGCCATCATAGTGCACCAGAGTATCTGACTGTAACAGTTACACTTTTGCCTTTGAGAATGCTTCATCCTCTATCTTGGTCCAAGACCAAAGAACACCCTTCTTTAGCAGCCTATTTAGAGGAGCAAGTATAGTGGAATGATTTCTAAGGAATCTGGAATAGAACATTATCAGGCCTCGGAAGGATTTTAAAGCTGTCACATCTTTGGGGCAGGAAGCTTGACTTATAGCCAGGAGTTTATCTTCAGTGGGGTGAAGCCTCTCTGCATCTACCCTGTGACCATGGTATGTGACAGAACTTTGCTCAGATTTGCATTTCTTCTTAATTTCAAACCAGACTCTTGCAGGCGTTTTAGAACACTGCAGAGTATTCAAGTGATCCTTCTTGTCCTTTCCTGCAATGAGGATATCATCTAGGTAACCCTTGGAATGTCAGGAAGCATATAATTCATTATTTTTTTTTAATATAGCAGGGCCAGAGAGAATATCAAAAAGTAGTCTCTTGAACACAAAGTCCAATGTGGGTATTGATAGGTATTTACGAAACTCTGCTGCAATGGGAATCTGATGGTATGCTTGTGACATGGCCAACACACTACATACAGAACAGGCTCTTAATGCTGAAAGCAAGTCTTCAGTGTCTGGAATAGGGTGTTTTACTACATCTTCACATTTGTTGTGGGTCACACTGAAATCACCACATACTCTTACTTTATCTGAATCCTTCTTGCTTACGGACACAATGGGGGCAGCACCGAATGGCGCACATGAAACCCTCTCAATTACTCCATCACTCTTCAATTTCAGTGACTCATTCTGCACTCGGAACTGAAAAGCATAGGGAAGAAACCTAGCTTTTGTGAAATTTTGAGTTTCCTGATGCACTGAGCTGAACATCGGGATCATTATAACATCCTACTTCATCTTTAAACAGTTCAATGTACTTTTCCAGAATAGTGGGATGGTCTGAAACATTCTTAGACTGTTCAAAAACAACACATCTTTCCAGTCATGTACCAATTCACATAACCAGTTCCTTCCCAATCAAGCACAAGTACGCTTAAGGGTATTTACAATTGCTCCTCTTTATAATCAACTTCCATTTGTACCTCACCCAATGGTTTGAGACTTTCACCACTATACGTAAGGAGATGTACAGTCTCGGACATATCAAAGAGAAACACCTCATCCACCAGAGAGGTGATGTAATGCTCTCCACATCTGGCAACACTGATGAGTATGGAACTTCACCAGGTTTCGTTCGGCCGCAGAACAACCTGAACACGGTGGTCATTGCCACTGTGCGCAGTTATTGGTGGTAATGTAATATGTAAGCAATGTTCCGCCAGAAAATATACAGATAATAGCATGTCATGATTATGGTAAGTTTTTAAATATATATCACACAACACACATTATTTCAGTTATTATGAATTACACAGATTTCTTGAGTGGTTTAGTTTCGAATCATGAACCATGCAACAGTTAACAATTCATCAAATAAGTCATAGTTATCAGCTTCCCCACAACTATCAATAAGCAGAAAACTACTGTGACGCCCCTCCTTCCTATTGCAGACCTTTGAAATCGAAGCAAGTTCACTACGTACAGGAGGCGGCCCCACAGGAGACGGCAGAGTCAAAGGAGTACAAAGGAAAGCAAACAGCAATAGACCTGGCTGGATGAATCACTCTTGCGTGATAATCAAAGACGGTGAATAAAACCCACACTTGTAGACGAAGAATATAATTACCAAACAGTTTCGGTGGACACTGCCACCATCTTCAGTGGTCAAGATTACCAAAGACCCATAAAGCTAATATTCCACTGCGTCCCATAATTTCACAGTGTGGGTGTTTTACGTATAAGTTATCTCAGTTTCTTGCCAATAAATTAGCCCCTGTAGTAGGTACAGTATCCCCAGCACACGTAAAGAACTCTTCGGATTTTATAGAGAAAATTAAATCACTTGACTTTTTCTCCGGTAAAATGGTTAGCTTCGATGTTGATTCATTGTTTACCAAAGTTCCCATTAATGATGTTTTGGAATTTCTAGCTAACAAATTGCCAGAATGTGATATTGACTTAGGTATGCCAGCTGACAGTTTCATAGAACTTGTAAAATTATGTGTGACTTCGAATGCTTTTTCATTTAACAACAACTTCTACAGGCAACGTTTTGGTATGGGTATGGGTTCTCCATTGTCACCCATTTTAAGCAGTTTATATATGGAGTATTATGAAACGGAACTACTGCCACGAGTTTCTCCCCCTCAACTCATTTGGTTTCGTTATGTTGACGACATATTTTCATTTTGGCCTTCAGCACTTGATAATTTTGACGAGTTTTTCACACACCTAAATAATCTTGCTCCCTCCATTAAATTTAAAGTTGAGTGGGAGAACGGGGGTGTTCTTCCCTTTCTTGATGTGCTGGTGATGAAGCAAAATCATTCACTTAGCTTTAAGGTGTATAGGAAACCAACCAGTTGCAACTTGTTCATTCATTATTTTTCGTATCATCATTCTGCCACAAAATTGTCTGTTATCTCATCAATGTTCCTTAAAGCCCTTAGAATATGCAGTCCAGAACATATACAAGAAGAAAACAATCTCATTTGGGAAATCTTCCAAAACTTAAGGTATCCCAAATGGTTCATTAAACAAGCATACCTCCGCGCTAGGCGATCTTACTACGTACCTAAAGAACCCACCACAGAAAAGAAACGTTTCCTCACTTTGCCTTATGTTGCAGACTTGAATATGTTAAAGTTAATAGGTTACAGTAGTGATGTAAATATAGCATTTAGGTATACCTCCACCATCAGAGCAATGTTAGTAAAGAACAAATGTACAACATATTCAGAAGTTGGCATATATAAAATTCCTTGCAAAGATTGTGAACTAGTTTACATAGGAGAAACAGGTCGTAGTTTGGAAACACGGATTAAGGAACACAAGTATGCCATAAGAACATGTAATTTAAATAATGCAATATTTAACCATGTTTGTGAAGCCAACCACAGAATTGACTGGCAAGGTAGCCATCTATTGTATAGAAGTCATGACTTTCGGAAACGAAAGATTATTGAAGCCATGTGTATCCAGAAATACGAGAATTTCAACCTTAGTGAAGGTATGTACAAGCTAGATCCAATAATGAGGTCCCTAGTGGAAATGTCCCTTCCTGCTAAGACACAGGTAGGGTCAGATAGGAATTACACCTGACCTGCCCGGTAATGTCCCCCCTGGGGTTTATCCCCGCTTACAATCTACCCCACCCCACCTTTACCCCCCCTTCCACACACACACACGCATAAAAAGGAACTCTTGTATAGTCAATATGTCATTCCCTCTCACTATCTTGACCACTGAAGATGGTGGCAGTGTCCACCGAAACTGTTTGGTAATTATATTCTTCGTCTACAAGTGTGGGTTTTATTCAGCAATAGACCTGTTGGTTCTTCGCAGTTGTTTGGTACAGGGAAGGTTATATAACAAAACTATTCTATCAGTTAAAGGCAAGGTATGAGGCAGGAAGTCTCCCCCCCCCCCACCAACTAAACCCTCCAGCCGATGTCAACAGGAAATAACGAGGACTACTATGCAGCACAGAAAAGCTGTTTTGGAAATTTCATAGGAAAGAGGGAAAGGAATCTTATTTTACAAAATCTACCCGAAAAGGAAAATAATACTGTCAACAATATTTATCGATGTTCTATGGTTGTACCCTCTAGGCTCTGAAAATGGGGGGGGGGGGGGGTTAAATATACAACAACTGTATTACTCTGGAGTGAACATACTTAGTTGGGGAATTGAAAACAGATACTTACCTAAGTAATTTTTGAAGGTTAGTACTGTATCATAGTTTACTACATTGTTCCATTATATTTACAACTCTGCTAAAGAAGAAATGCTTAGCTTCATGTGACTGAAATTGTATGTCCATATTTTTGCGCATATTACCTGTATAATTTGAGTGATCTACTGTGAAATATTTATCAATAGCCATATTATCGAGTCCTTTGAATATTACGAATACTTGAATTAATTCTCCTCGTAACCTTCGTTTACTAAAGGTAAAGAGATTCAGAGCTTAAAAGTCCCTCGTGTGGTTTATTTCTCAGTCTATGTATCATCTTTGTCACCCTTCATTGCACTCTCTCAAGTTTATTTATTTTTGTTTTATTTTTTTTTTCCTAAAATGGCTACAGGACTGGACACAATACTCTAAGTGTGGGCATACTAAAGAATTATACAAGGTGAGGATGACAGTTTCTTATTTGTGTTCCAATACACCAGGCCCGATGGGTGGACGGAGTGGTGGGGTGGACAAGGCAGGTGGGGTGAGGGACCTAGGCGACAGGAAGAGAGGGGTGGATGAGGAAGAGGACAGTAGTGGTTGAACTGGTGGCTAGAGGAGAGTGGTGATGGGGTAGGGGACAGTAGACTTTGGTAGACGACAGGAGCTACAGTGTAAGGGATAGATTACAAGGTGATGACTGGGCCAAATCATTGTTTCGTGGAGAATGTGGAATTTTACAGTCAGACCATGAAACGTTATGTTGACGTTGCCACGTGTTGTAAGTGATCATCATGGTTTGTAACAATTCACTACACACTTTCCATTGGGTGGCTCAGTACCCCTGTTTTATGAGTATGGTGACTATTAGTTAATGTGCAGATACATGACACATCCCTACAATTTGTCAGATGTAACAGCTGTTGTAACTGGGAATTACTGCCGTTTATAGTGACTGGGAATTACTCTTGTAGCCTATTAAGTAGCATCATCATGGATGACGACTGATATCACAGAGTAGGGATAAGCCTATGTAGGTGTTTTCTTTATCACCAGTGAATAAGAACAGTCTGAGAGTAATGATGGTCCCTACGGTTCTCATTAATATCTGCATGGCACCAGTATAAAATAATGGTGGATTTACTTAACCCAAGTTTACAGTATGTTGCCGTTTTCTGTATGCCGTGTTTGGCTGTTGATTTTACACACTGCCAGTAGTTATTAGTAATAATTATGTTCATTTTAAGCAACTGTCATATGCCCCAAGCATTCCTTTACAAATTTTCGAGCCAATAAATGTGGAACAAACTTGTAATGTCTGCAGTTATCCAGTCTGAGCGCATGTATATCACATCGTGTATGCCATTAGTTACGGAAATCGCTTGCATTAAATGCAAACACATTTTATCTGCAGTGTGCTTTGTTATGCGAAACAACTGAGTAGCTTCATACTCTATGAAACTGATAGGATAAAGAAAATACGAGGATCATTGCCCTGATCATGGAGAACAACTGCTGAGCCACCCATCTAAGCACTGTCCGAAGATGGTGCTGTTGCCCTGGCTGAGTAACGGTGTATATTGCAGTCCACTAAAGAAAGGTGAACCATTAAAGACAGGTGAACCACTGTCGCTGATGTATAAACAAGTGATCCGCTCTTCATGGTGTGGCAGTCATTAAGGCCATCTCCCCTCCCCATCAGTACCCATTTCTAAGTGCATGCAGTTGTCGGGAAGAGGAAGGGGTGAACATTGAACTGGATACTGAGGTTGTGAATCAGACTGTTTAACAATTACACGTCCGTCATACCAAGATTTACTCTATCAGTATAGGGTTAACAGTAATCCAACATAAAGATCATGTAAAACAGCTGGTGAGGCATCTCTCTACCCACCCATTAGTCCACCCCAGTTTCGCCACCTATGTCCTGGGACCCAGTCCATTCCCCCCACCCCCCTGGAAATCACGTTCGTCTTCACTCAACAACACAGTATCATCTGCAAACAACAGTACAGGTAGTTTCCAAACACTATCCTCTCTCACCAGGGCCACTCCAACATCCACTACCCTACCTTGTACCTCTTTTATTACCCCATCCATGTACAGATTGAACAACCATGGAGACATGACACATCCCTGTTTCAACCCAACTTTCAAAGAGAAAAATTCACTTAGTTCACCATCCACACGCACTGCAGCCTTCGCACCATCGCACATAATCTTCACAGCATTCAACAACTTCCCATCTACTCCATATATTCTTAACACTTTCCACAATCCTTGTCTATCCACCCTGTCATATGCTTTCTCCAAATCCATGAAAGCCGCATTATACGAAACGTGTGACACTACGGGATTTTTTAAAAGCTGAGTCTGACAGACTCAGGTGTACCTAAGTTGCAAGTGAAACTTTAGGTGTACCTGAGGAGGGATAATTGCATTTATCAAATCAGTAACTAATCCCACTTCTATATGTTATCTCCTGAGGCCTCCAGCATTTCAGCTGTCAACAGACATACCTGCTACCTTCTCCAACTGCATCTTGTCCATTACACTGTTCACAGCAGCAGCATCAATGCCAAGGGCTAAACACTGGATCTCTTGACAAATCTTCCTCGTTCCAGTCAAACTTCTCATTCTGCAATCGGTTATAATGCTCTCTCCAGGCGTTTTTAATACCCTCACTGTCCATTGCTATCTTTTCCTCACCATTCTTCACACACTACTCACCTAGGATATCCCTGTTTTCGTTTTTCATCTGATTTGTGACCTTAAATACCACATTCTGGTTTTCAGCGCTCCTTAGGTAATCCATTGACAGTTTTACCTTGTATACCTCCTTTCTAGCTCTACGTTTGGCAGCCAAATATTCTCTGTTACCACTCCTTTCCCATTCCCAGAAAAGACTTTTTCTCTCCTTAAGTTCAGCTTCGAAACCTTCATTCCACCACCATGTTACATTACGTCTTGGAGGGCCCCCTGTCCAGCCGCACTCTGAATCAGTAACTTTCACAAGATTGTTCTTAAGAGCTCTGTACTGTTTATTAACACTTCGGTTAACAGCTACCCGGTACCTCTTCAACCACAAGTCTACTCATTTCACTATAAAAGCCATCCCTCAACGCTTACACAACAGAACAGATTCAACCACTTTTACACTGCCATAAATATAGAGGAATAATTTAAAGAATGACAGGAATAATGTTTTGGGTTAAATCATTCATTTATTCATCATCTAATCCTGTGTTGCCCCATGGGGAGCATAAGAGCCCGGGACTAGGCAAGTTGGTCCTGACATTTAAGATGAGAGTGATCAGCCTCACTCATCCCTAAGCGGCATTACCTGACCAATAACCCCAACCACTCACTGGATGTAAACCTTCACTGGCTCAATCCGACTGGAGTGCTTTAATTACCCACTAAACCACCAGGCGCGATAATTTGGTTATATGGTTACCACCCAGCATAGTAAATGGTTTCTTGGTGTACAGGAAACCATTTGGCTTGTCACTCAGTGTAGAGTCACCAGTAGACAGAAGGAAGAGGAAAGAATGAAGGAAAGAAAGACAGAAGAGGAAGGAGGAAAAGAAAGAAGGAAGAAAAGAAATGACAGGAACCCGAGTGCAGCACTACCTCAAGTGAGTGGACGATGAGCACCCTCGCTTAGCAATTTTGGGTTATATGATAATAATAATGTGTAACCAGATGCAGATTGCACACAATGTTGACGTTTATGTGGGATTATCTTAACTTCTAGAATATTGTCAATACATATTTTATTTACATGCCGAATAGATAGAAAACATTTTCCACTTCATTAAGTACACACCGCACTTGAAAATACTGTTCAAGTAAAACAGACACAATATTTTCTTTGGGGGGATATGCTCAAGTGTGAGATGGTAAGAAAACATGTGTTATAGAACTGCATCAAGATAACCTGTCAACAGCTGCATTTTGTTCATGAGTTTTTTTTTTTTTTTTTTTGCTGTACCTGAGTAGGAATGAAAACAGATGCACGTTGACTGTTGTGACAAAAGGCAATCACAACTAATTATGTGTTTTTTTCTGACTATACTAACCACTGCACTATTAAGGTATCAAATAACTGTAAACTGTATTAGTCTTGATGTGCGCAATAAATGGGTGACGCCCACACATCTTCAATAATGGAAAAGAGATCCAGATTAAGATTCTCTAGGCAAAATTAAAGAAAACAAAATACACGTTAGTACTGGACTACCGGCAAAATAATTGGAACAAAGATAATGGGTTCCTGGGCATGTGTTTTGTCATCTACAGTACACATCTGCAGACCCATATGTGACCAATATAGCATTTGATGCTCTTGAATATGAAGCTGAATGTGGATAAAGAACTCTAAAAATGTACAAAGTGATCCAACCACAAAAACACCAGTTGAATGAATTGCTGTGCATTCAACTCAAGTGCCCATCACAGAAAAGGCCGACAATTCCGTACTGGCCCAGATCTTGGAATGGGCAGAGAATCCTGAACTGGCCCCCTCACTAAATGGAAAAGATGACCCTGAACCGGATCTGTTACTGGCGGTGGCAGAATACCCTGAACCGGACCCATCATTAGAGGGGGGCAGATGAACCCAAACCAGTGAGGGTAGATGACCACGAACAGGCCGTATCACCAGAGGGGGAAGATAACTCCAAACTGGCCCCATCACCAGAGGGAGCAGACAATTCTGAAATGACCCTGACACCAAAGGAGTCAAACGACCATGATCTGACCCGTCACCAAAGAGGCCAGACAACCATGAAAGGGTGAACTGGCCCCTTCAATGGGGAATGCAGATGAAGTCGATCAGGTCCCATCACCTAATGGGGCAGACAATCCAGAGCCGGCACTGTCATCAGAGGGGGCAGATGACCTTGAATCGGCCCCATCCCCAGAGGGGGCAGGTGACCAACAACTGGTCCTGTTGCCAGAGGGTCACACGACTCTGAATCACTTGCATTACCAAAGGGGTCAGATGATCATGAACCAGCCCCATTATCAAAGTTGGCAGACAATAATGAACCCATCCCATCACTGAGTGGGCAGTTGATCCTGAACTGGCCCCATCACCAAATGGCGCAGACGACCCTGAACCAGCCACGTGTTTTTTTTCTTAAGGAAAAGTAGGCCGACAACATCATCAACTCGCTTGGTGTAGTGCTGCCTATATCTTCCTTCACGTTTATCGTTTTTTTTTTCTGTCTGCCCACTTCTCTTCCTGTTTCTTCCATCTTTCCTGTCACTTTATATTACTCTTTTTTCTTTTTCTGGTAGTTTTACATTGAGTGACAAGTCAAATGGTTTCCTTTAAACTAGGAAACCATTTACAGTGCTGGGTGGTAACCATATAACAAACCCAGATGTGTTCCTTATGTGTCAACAAGTAGACTGGTGGATGATTAGTGCCCTTCCTCGTATGACAACTAACTCAAAGTCAAATGGCCACCTCTTATGGGATTTTGGCATCCGGCTATAGATAGATAGCCAGACAGACACTTAGACATCCAGTCATATTTGCAACATTGCAGCAAGTTCAGTGAGAAATTATTTGACAATGCTGCACCTTCGCTCAGGGGTAGATGAAACAATTTGGCTTATCAAACAAAAAAATCATCCAGAAGCCCGTGTCTTTACATTAAATCAACTTAAACCTAACTAATTAGGCTTAACCTCAATTACCATAATACCTTATTTTGTTTGGGGGATGACAAAGATGCGATGCTGCAGAGTACTGAGGCATTCATTCCAACATTGCCAACATGACTGGATAACCAAGAATACCAGAGACACAAACATTTGTGAACCAGATTTAGCAGCATGGGGTCAGACGATCTTGAGTCAGCCCTGTCACCAGGGGGTGCCAGACAACTCTTAACCGGCCTGCCAGCAAAGGAAGCAGATGACCCCAAACAGGTCCCATTACCAGAGGGAACTGATGACCCTGAACTGGCTCCGTCACCAGTGAGGACAGATGACTCCGAACCATCCCGCCACCAGAGGGGACAGGGCCCCGAACCACACACATCACTAGTGGGGTATACCACCCCAAACAGGCATGGTCATTGGAGGGTGGACAACCCCGAATAAATCAAGTTACAGGGAGGGGCAGACAAACCCGAACCAGCCCCATCACCAGAGGGCACAGAAGGCCCAGAACCAGCCCCATCACCAGAAGGAAAAGAAGACCCAGAACTGGTCCCATCACCAGAGGGGGCGGACGACTCTGAATCGTCTCCGCCACCAGACGGAGTAGACAACCCAAAACCAGCCCTGTCACCAGAGGGGACAGATCACCCCGAACCGGCCCAGTCATTGGAGGGGTAGACAACCCCAAACAAGCCCTGTCCCAAAAGGGGACAGATGGACCCAAACAGGCCCAATCACTGGAGGGAGTAGATGACCCAAAACAAGCCCCATTGTAGGAGGGGCCAGATGAATCTGAACAGGCCCCATCATCAGAAGAGTCAGACAACCCTGAACTGGCCCTCTCACCAGTGGGATCTGATGACCTCAAACCAGCCCCATCACCAGAGGGAACAATCAACCCCAAACTGGCCCTATCACCAGAAGGGTCAAATGACCTTGTACAGACCCCATCACCAGAGGGGAAAGATGACCTTGAACCCACCTTATCACCAAAGAAGACAGACAGCCCAGAACTGGCCCTGTCAGCAGAGAGAGCAGACAACTCCAAACCAGCCCCAACACCAGAGGGAGCAGATGACTCCGAACCAGCCCCGAAACCAAAAGGGGAACACGACCCTGAACTGGCCCTGACACTAAAGGAGGCTCATGACCCCAAACCACTCGTCATCAGCGGGGGCAGACGACACTGAATCGGCCCCATCAATAGTGGCACAGACAAAACCAAACAGGTCCTGACACCGAAGGGGGCAGATCGAACCAGTGCCGGCCCCATCCCCAGGGGGTGGAAAATGAGACCTCACCGGCCCTGTCACCAGAAAGGGGAAGATGACCCTAAACTGGCCCTGCGATCAAAGGAGGCAGATGATCCCAAACTGGCCCCGTCAC
Organism: Coenobita brevimanus; assembly: GCF_032717465.1. Classification (NCBI taxonomy): domain Eukaryota; kingdom Metazoa; phylum Arthropoda; class Malacostraca; order Decapoda; family Coenobitidae; genus Coenobita; species Coenobita brevimanus. The sequence goes on from NC_137041.1 coordinate 32,114,091, forward strand.
CAGTAGGGGCAGATAATCATGAACCAGGCGGGTTGGACTACCCCAAGTCAGCACTGTTGCCAAAGAGGACAGACGACTGACCCTAACTGGCCCTGCCACCAGAGGGGGTAGATGACCCCAAACCGGCCCTGTCACCAGAGGTCAGACGACCAAGAACTGGCCCTGTCACCTGAGATCAGATGACCCCACACTGGCACCATCACCAGAGGGAACAGGCCATTCACCAGAGGGGGACAACAACCCTGAATTGGTATTTGCCCCTTCTCCAGAGGGGTCAGATGAACCAGAACTGGTCCCGTCACTGGAGGAAGAAGATACAGAACCAGTCCCATCACCAGATTGGGGAAGACAACACTAAACCGGGCTCATCCCCAGAGGAGGCAGATGATCCCAAATTGGCCTCCCTCACCACAGGATGTCCCTGAAGTCGTCCCATCATTACAGAGGTCAGACAACCCGAAACCAGCCCAGCTCGATCACCAGAGTTCAGACAAGCCATAACTGGGACCCAATATCAGAGGGGTTAGATGACCCCAAGTGAGCCCCATCACCTAAGGGGGAAGGTGGCCCCAAACTGGCCCTGTCTCCAGGTCAGATGACCCTGAACTGGCTCCTTTTCCAGGTCAGATGACCCCAAACTGGTCTTGCCACCAAAGGGGTCAGACAACCTTGAACCGGTCCTGTCACCAAATGGGTCAGACTAACCCGAACCGGCCACATCACCAGAGGGGGCAGATGACCCTGAACCGTTCCCGTCACCAGAGGGGTTCAGATGATCCATAAATGGGCCCATCATCACAGGGGTCAGACAACCCCAAGCTGGTCCCATCACCACAAGGGGCAGATGACCTCAACCAGCCCAGTAACTGATGAGGGCAGATGGCCCTGAACTGGTCCTATCACCAGAGGTCAGACAACCCTGAACCATCTCTGCCACCAGAGGTCAGATGACTCCAAACCATCCCTGGTACCAAATGGGTCAGATGACTCTTAACTGGCCCCATCACCAAAGGAGTCAGTCTATCCCAAATTGGCCCCTTCACCAGAGGGGGTACACGAACCCAAACTGGCATTATCACCGCAAGGGAAAGATGACCCTGAGCCATTGCCGGAGGGAACAAATGGCTCCAAACACGCCCCATCACAAAAGGGGACAACTGACCCCAAATGGACTTTGACACCAGAGGGAGCAGATGAACCTGAAGCAGCCCCATCACCATAGGGGACAAATGACCTTGAACTGCCATCTTTGGCAAATGGCTGCGAATCAGTCCCGTTACCAAATCGGGCAGACGACTCTATACTGGTCCCATTGTCATAAAGACTTTGTAGTTAATTGTAGAGAAGTATATTTTAGACTTGTGGTCGAGCGGCTTTTATATCTTGTAGTAGTTTCCCCACCAGATGTCATGTAGTGACGGGAGAGGTAAAGAATAGTATGGGACTATTTTTATTTGTCTTGGAAATATTAAACAGGTATAATAGTATAAGTCCTGGGTAGCTACCTCCCTGTCTCGCTATCTCTCTCTCTCTCTCTGTTCTAAAGCTAATCTCCGTCTCGACCTCTCTCTAGGGTCGCTTGTCTCCTTCTAAACTCTCTTTCCTAAAATCTCGTGTAGTAGGGTGTGTGTGTCACGTATCTTCCTCATGGCAACAGAACTTTCTCACGAGAGGACTGCTGACAGCTAACTGAATCATCTCCTTACTGGCCGCTGTCGTCAGCTTTCCCCCGTGTAAGCGTTTAGCGCTGCTCGCTTCTCGCAAACACAACACCTTCTCATCATTTGACTTCCTGCTTCTATCTGTCTCTCTATCTATCTATTTATCTATCTATCTATTATGTAGTCCTATATTTGCTCGGCCGCGCGAAAATGACGTACCATCGACATTTAATAGTTATAATATATTAATACATACTACATACACATTATAATGAACTTATAAGCTAATTAAGTGAAATACATAATATTGTAAAGTAACATAATTGTATGAATATTGTATACATATATTATGCATAGTAAATAGTGATTATTCAGTAATATTACATTTTAAATAAGTTGAATACATATTGGAATAAATGCATTAAAGTAAATTATTTAACTGTAATACAGTATGTACTTGGGTTATTATAGTGAAATGCATACATGCAAGAATAAAAATAGTTTAAAATTAAGATTATTGTAAGAGTTACTAATATTTCATTTAAAGATAATGGTACTGGTCTGCCATATATGGGTCATTCTTCTTTGTGTTATTATTATTATTATTATTATTATTATTATTATTATTTTTTTTTATATATAATTAATACTATATACAAAATATATACACTTCATTCAGGGTGGTTAACTGTGATGTTAACTCTCCCCCCACTAAACAATGACTCCAAATTAGCAATTCTTGCATGCATTCTGTGCATGGCCAACAGCAATACTGCAACCACAATGCAGATAATTATGAAGACAGAAGGTGCTTGGCTATACACATAATATGGGTTGAACATACTCAAACTCAAATCTTCCCAGGGCTTCATTGTTTCATTGATCAGCTGCATAGTTTCAAACTTAGGTGAAGTCAGCTTAATACTTGTGCTCATGTTTAAGTCCATATCAGGCAGTGGGTGGAAATGTTTGTGTGTATGATTGAGGATGGCGTAGTGATTGATGGTGGAAAAAGTAGACATGGATGGTGTAAATACCGCACAGTAGTCTGGTGCTATGTATAATCCTGAGGCTGATGTATGAGATGGTGGTATATCTGGACAGACTATGTAAACTGATGTGTTATGAGGGAAATAAAAAAACTGCGAGTGTCCAATGCGTTGATGGTGTACAAGTTTATCTGGAGCAAAAGTGAAGTTGCAATGATGATGAATATTGTTATTGCTGATGATAGCCATTTCACAAGGGACCGTATCAGTAGGCTGAAACGTGAAAATGTACGCAGGACAAAGATGAACAGCATGTAAGGATGTGCGGCACTTTCGCTCAATCGTTGACTCACTTGCGAAAGTGACAGTGTCTCGTCTCTTGGAGACCATGATGAGTTCGGTGTCTGTGTTGATGTTGATGATGACTAAAGTGTTGTTGTTTCTATAGGGGAAGGGGTGTATTTGGTATACTGTGAACAGGTCTTCCGTGATGAATGGTACATGAACTATCACTGATGTTGGTGTTAGTGTTGCTTCCAAGTACGGGTAATATTGCATAAATTCCCTACTGCGGAACAATGGCTTCAATTTATGTGTATGTATGCCTTGACTAACTATCTGACGTAGCTCATGAACTGGGAGTAAGTCATTTGTGATCTTGCCATCACCAGCATTCGAAATTCCTTGCATAAGTGCCCTGAAATGATCTCTAGTGTTCTCTAATTGTAGTAGAATCGTGTCAATATGTTCTGTGATGATGGAGAAGTGCTGGAAAAGGGTAACGTTACCCTCTAAGTTATTTATTTTATCTATACTCTCGAGAGCTACGTTTTCTGCTTGTTTCAGATTTTTCACAATTGTTTTCATTGCCAAGTTCTGTCCTGTGATGAATTTATCTTGGTATGTTAGTACCTGAGCTATCTTATTAAATTTTTTGTTTATTTCTTTAAGGTCATCCTCTGTAGCCAATCCAAAGATGTTCCCAAGAATTGCGCCGCCCAGATCGAACAAACCGCGCTTTTGGCGAGTACGTGTGATGTTGTTCCTGTCGCTCAGCACCTCTGTTCCATAAGATGGGAGATCTTGGATCATGACGAGCATAGTTGACTTCGCCTGTTCTAGTTTCCATTTCGCTAACTTCACCATTTCATCCACTTCCTTGGTGATATGTGATTGTGAAACATAATTCCCTATCTTGAAGTCCAGAGTTCGCATCGGCGTCGCAAGTCTTTCTATATAAGTAGGTAAGTCATACAAGTAATCTAGACTTATTTCAGTACTCATGACGTCCTTGACGATTGTAGTCGTGGCCGTTGGAGCTATGAGGCATCCTTGTCGTACTATATGCTTGGGGTCTAGGTGCGCATATACCCTTACTATGTATAGGAGAATCCATAGCATAAGTCCCTTCATCGTAACCTACCGAAAAAAAAAAAAAAATCTATTAATTTCCTATAAAGCTGTGGTTGATGATAGTGATGATGTGCGTTACGGTTGGCTGTTATTTCAATTATAGAAGGAGTTTAAATCGATATTTAATTCCCGTAAATGATGTACTGTAGATTTCAGTGGAATAGTTGCACCTATGTTCGATTGTTTGGTATATGACCTTAATTTCTTTTTGTAATCATTGTTGTGTTCTTGCTTGGTTTCTTGAGGTACGTTCACCTGTTCGGTTGTATCCGAGGCTGAATAACTATGTGATAATTCCCTTGAAACTCGTTTTAAATGGTCAATATGAACTTGTTTTTCCTCGCCACTTGAAAGTGACTGAATTAAAACTTTGTTTGCCTTTATGTTAATTACTCTGTATGGGCCCTCAAATTTAGGGGATAATTTATTGTCTCTCGTATGAATGACTCCGTAAACAATGTCTCCTAAGCTGATAGGTGAATCTTTTGCCTTTTTGTTAAATGCCTCCGTCATTTCTTCCTTGGACATCGTTAATTGTTTTTGCACTCTTTTGTGTATGTCCTGGAATTCACGTAAACGGAGTTTAGAGTAATCATCGTAATTGTATATAGGCATGCTGTCACCTTCTAGGAGCTCATATGGTAATTTTTTATCTGTGCCATATATAATGAAATGTGGTGTGTCACCAATGGATTTATTTATAGACCCATTAATGGAGGCCTCTACTCTGGGAATCCAATCATCCCAGCTTGCATAATTTTCACTGAGAATGTGTCGTAGCACATCTAATACCTTTTTATTTTGTCTCTCTACCAACCCATTCGATGCTGGGTGATAGGCCAAAACGTTAACCTTTTTAATGTTGTATTGTTTACATATTTCTTGTAAGATCTCAGAATTAAATTCTCCTCCATTATCACTTATTAATACCTTTGGGGTAGTAAAGCGACATATTACATTATCTGTTATTGCCTTTGCTACTGTCTCTGCTGTCTTATCTTTAATTGGAGCTAAAATGACATAACGGGAAAAATGATCCGTTGCTACGAATAAGTATAGGTTATTATTGTATGATAATGGCATCTTGAGTAAATCAACAGCGACAACGTCCCATGGTTGATGTGGTACTGGGTAATTACCCATCGGTGCAGGTGTGATTGGGTATCCTTTGTGTTTCGCACATGATTCGCATCTGTCTATATGATTGTGTATATCTCTTCGTAATGAAGGCCAGTAATATAATAGCTGGGCTTGGTTGAATGTCTTATCCTTTCCAGGGTGTCCTGCATGTGGGCTGTCGTGTATCATTCGTAATACTTGGGGTATCATGTCATTAGGTACTACCAACTGGTTGAAGTATTTCTTTGGCGTTTTGGTTGTTTAGAGTTAATTTTGTATAATGTATTATTGACCATTGTGAATTGTTCAAGTGGGACATGCAGTTTGGGTAATTGTATGTCATCTCCACTTTCTAACTTGTATATTACTTTTGACCATACTGGGTCAAGTCTTTGTGCCTTTGCGATATCCTCGTGGTTTGGGATATTTCCTTTGAGATCTAACGCCGCAACCTGAATTGTGTTCGGGTTCCTAGATAATGCGTCAGCTACTATATTCATTTTACCTTGTATATAATGTATTTGTACATTGTAGTTTTCAACTGTACATTTCCATCTTGCTCTCCTCCCAGAAAGGAGTTTTTCTTTAAACATACCCACCAGTGGTTTATGGTCGGTGAATAAGTGGATTTCGTTGTAATGCAAAAATCACTGCAAGTGCCTCTAAGTCTGTAGTGCTATAATTTTTCTCCGCACCTCTTGTTTGTCTGCTGGCAAATGCAATTGGTTGATTCTTTCCTCTTTTATCTTCCTGCATCAGTACAGCCCCTAATCCTTTAACTGATGCGTCTGTACAAATAAGAAATGATTTCGTGTAATCTGGATATGCTAAACAAGGTGCATTCGTTAGTTTAATTTTTAGATTGTTAAATGCCCTTTTTGTTCTTCTTCCCATTGGAATACATCATCTTTTTGAGTAGTTGGAATAGAGGGAAGGCTATATGAGAGAACTGTGGTACGAAGGACCTATAGTACCCAGCCAGACCTAAAAATTGTCTAACTTCGTCAGTCGTAGTGGGTTCAGGAAAATCTCTCACTGCCTGTATTTTGTCATCAGTGGTGTGAATACCATCAGAGCTTAATTTGTGGCCTAAGAAATTTATTTCCTTAAAGCAAAATTTGCATTTAGAAAGTTTAATTTTTAATCCAGCATCACTAAGCTTTTGTAAGAGTAAGTCTAATTTCCTGAGATGATCCTTAATATTCTTACGTTGCGATAATAATATCGTCAAGATAAACAAATATTCCTTGTCCTAAAATTCCGGACAATACGTAATTCATAAGACGCTGGAACGTACCGGGGCTGTCCTCAGTCCCATTGGCATTCTTGTATATTGATAATGGCCTCTGTTTGTTGAAAAGGCAGTGTATTTACGTGACTCCTGAGATACCGGAATCTGATAGTATCCGTTTAGGAGATCGATGGTCGAGAATATATTATTCTCAGGACCAATATTCTGTAGAACATCACTTAGCAATGGCATGGGAAATCTGTCAGGGATTGTGTGATTATTTAGTTTACGGTAATCTACTACCGCACGCATTTCTCCATTTCTCTTGGGCACAAAGAAAAGGGGAGCGTTCCACGGAGAAACTGAAGGCTCAATAATTCCAAGCTTTAACATTTCATCGACATACTGATTTGCAAGTGTACGTTGGGAGTGTGGTATGCGATAAGCTGGTACGAAAATTGGTGGTGTTTCTGGGTGCACATTAATCATGTGATTAATCAAGTTAGTACACCCTAATCGTTCTCCGGGCAAGGCTACGGTGTCCCTGTGTGTTTCCAGCAGGGTTAACAAATCATTTTCTTCGTCAAATTCACCTGAGTGAATTAAATTCTCTTTTATTCTTTCTCTATCCGTAGATTTTATCTCACTTGTTACTCTACCAATATTTATTTCCTTCACAGGGGCGAAACATTTTTCAATATTAACTATGCAAGTTCCCTTCTTCAACTGAACTTCCCCATTCATGTGATTAATAATGAATATCTGAGTTAGCCCTTCGTCGTTCGTATGACATAATGCGTTTTCTACTGACAATCCCTTTACTTTACATAATTCTTCTAAGACAAGAACAGTACTATTCCGTAATTTGCTCTTTATGGTAACCTTCATGTATGAATTAGGTGGTATAACCAAATCATTAGTGAGATGGGCTGGAAAAATTGATAAATCAGTACTGTTATCTGAGTCACTAATTCTGGAGGATGGGGTTGCTGGTGTAAGCGGATCTATACACTCATCTGTTTGTGTATGTTTGTTTAAGCCTTTAATATTACCAATTCTTTTTGGCTCTCTTCTACCAATCGGTGAGGGCTCTGAAAGTATTTCCTCTATAAATTCATTATCAAAGTCTATTCCATTCATTTGTGGGAGTATAGTTATGTTCTCAGTTCTCATGGATCTTAAGCCCAGTAACATATGAGCTTTAATTGCTAAGTTTTCAACGATATAGAACAATGCAGAGAATGGTCTTGTAGTTTCTGTGAAACTGAGATTTAATCTTATCATACCTTTTACTGTAATCTCTTGACCATCTACTGTGTTTAATTCTAAATCAGCTTCATCCAGAAAAGTTACTTTCTTTTTATTTTTAAGAATTCTATTTAGTTCTTCATGTGTTATTAAGTTCACTGGAGAGCCTGTATCTAAAAATAAGGAAACGTTTTGATCCTCACATACAGCTGGTATCAAGATACACTCATTTCCCAACATGCCTCCTATGTGAAGTTTAACCTTGTTCTTTTTTATGTTTGTTCGTTTTTTGTCATGACTTGGTCTTCCCCGATTTGAACATAGACACAATTTTTTCTACTGTTTTGCAATCACTAGTCCAGTGCCCTTGGTATCTATGATGCCTACAGTAAGGACCAAACCCTTGTGTCTTTTGATTATCCTCTTTTGCCTTGATAAAGCATTCATACCTTGTGTGTCCTGGTTTTGCACAGTAATGACACAGAATGGACCTATCCCTTGACTGTGACCTACGAGGTGATTTCCCATAAAAGTGTTGTTTATAGCGCGAGACCTGCTCGGGCTGCGCGAAAACTTATGAAACTGCCTGTAGGAAGGCGTGTGGGAACGAGGTCTAGGCGTCTTTGTCTGTTTGGACTGCCTCATTTCAGGTCGCGATCGATTTTGTTCTCTGTTTGGGGTCGGTGTTGATGTTTTCACAGCTGATACTGTCTCAGGTACCTGATTCTACCAGAATGTGCATGTGTGTCGACCACACCTGCTTTACTGCACTGCATCTCTACCTCGTTCATTAAGTCTAGTAAGCACATTCCAGGGATGTACGCGATTGTTTTGGCGATCTTAAGGGTTCTATCAGGTAATTTACACAAGGCAGCTACATAACCAATGATGTCCACGACGAGGTCTGGGGACATCTTTCCATCATCTGTTATCCACTTAGAATTCTCCAGAGTAGCTAATAGGGTTCTCTTGATTGTGGAGACATCAGCAGTTATTTCACTGAGCACATGGTTTGTAGTGTGCTCCCTTACAAGATCTACAATTTTATGTAATTCTGGAATTATACCTGGCAAGAAGTTCATACCTCCAGAAAATTTCTTCAGAAATTCAGTTTTAAATTCATCATATGTCCTAGCACGATGTAGCTTATCGGAGCGCAATAAATTGCTTGCTGGACATCTTTCCTGGCTTATGCAAGATGAAAAAATAGCAATTTTCTCTTGTTCATCTAGTATGTGGCGCTTGATGAACATTTGTTCGCACTGACTGATTAATGAAATGACATCAATGCGATCCTTGTCTGTGCCAGAGAATTTTGGGGCAGTCTTATCCTCGTGATACACAAAAACGTGAGGTGTGGTTTTTTAGATCAGCAGATATTTGTTTCTTGATTCATCTTTAATGATTGCCTCTGTTAATTCAACTTGTACGAGTTTATCGTTATGTGAGGGAATGGTAGAATATGTATGACCGGACCGGTGAACCCTGTTAAGTATATTGGCATACGTATTTAAGGCAGCTGCGAAGTCGATACTCTCAACATCTGAAGGGGTTTCCCACTCATCATCCGAAACTCCGTATTTGTTTCCTTATCTATAACGTGTGGTGTGGGTTGTACAATGGGTGGGCTGTCTCTTAATTGTGAGTCTGATGTTGTGGCAATTTGTGTGTCATCTGGTATTAACGTGGGTGGTTGCGAAAATATTCCTGTCATTAAGATATGATGTTATGAAATACGCCTCTTGTTTATTTATGTCCTAGCAAACTAGATGATTAAATAAGTTGAATATAGCTAATTTTAGCACTGAGAAGAAATGAGCAAGTATAATTTTACCCACTTGATACAGATCGTAGAGGTGTGTCGATACAAAAGTCGATCTCGGAAGAAAATACAGGTTTGATTGAAGATCTCTTGATAATTCTAGTGGTGTGTTGATGGACGATATTACTCAGGAAACTCCATGGCCTGGTATTTGTAGTGGTTAACGGCTGTCCCAGACAAACCTCAACATAGAACGTCGAATTTCCAACTTAACTGTGAAAATAAGTGAATATGAGTAGGAGCTATGTGAATAATGAGTAATGAGTAGTGGGTGAGAAGTGCCTGGTGTCCGTCACACGTTGCTTGGCATGGCAGACTCGCGTTGTGATGTCATCTCAGCACATGGTGACGTCGGCTTCCCACACTGGTAGCTGTGGTGAGTGAATGAGTAGCGATGAGTAACTTGAGTGAAGACGAGTGAGTAAGATGAGTTGTAAATCGTGTCTCACTCTTCGTTTGTTTGTTCCCTTTATTCTATGTGGAAGTTTTCTCTGTCCTTTTCTCTAGTGATTTATTCGTTGTGGGATGAAGACTGCCGCTACTTGTAGGTGCGTGTAGAAGATTATACAGACGACGTAGAGTTGTTAATTGTAGTTGATTGTAGATGGCTGTAGTTGATTGTAGATGGCTGTAGACTTTGTAGAACTGAAGCTAACCTTGTAGTCTCGGTTGCTTTTGTAGAAATTTGCTTTTAATTCGGAGACGATGTCCGATGATTTGCTGTTTTGTCGTTAAGCTACTTACAAGGCGTCGAGTGATCTCTTGACCTCTGCATCTGCGTATTGATCTGGGAGACGGAGGGGGCAGGAGCTGATATTGTTGGTTGTTGTCAATCTTGATATTTTGTAGGAATTTAATGCAATGTTGATTCGTAGAACGAGGTTCGTATCGTTCGCTGCTACAAATGTCATAAAGACTTTGTAGTTAATTGTAGAGAAGTATATTTTAGACTTGTGGTCGAGCGGCTTTTATATCTTGTAGTAGTTTCCCCACCAGATGTCATGTAGTGACGGGAGAGGTAAAGAATAGTATGGGACTATTTTTATTCGTCTTGGAAATATTAAACAGGTATAATAGTATAAGTCCTGGGTAGCTACCTCCCTGTCTCGCTATCTCTCTCTCTCTCTCTGTTCTAAAGCTAATCTCCGTCTCGACCTCTCTCTAGGGTCGCTTGTCTCCTTCTAAACTCTCTTTCCTAAAATCTCGTGTAGTAGGGTGTGTGTGTCACGTATCTTCCTCATGGCAACAGAACTTTCTCACGAGAGGACTGCTGACAGCTAACTGAATCATCTCCTTACTGGCCGCTGTCGTCAGCTTTCCCCCGTGTAAGCGTTTAGCGCTGCTCGCTTCTCGCAAACACAACACCTTCTCATCATTTGACTTCCTGCTTCTATCTGTCTCTCTATCTATCTATTTATCTATCTATCTATTATGTAGTCCTATACCATCACTGGAGATGGTACACGACCCCAAACTGGCCTTTTCACCAAAGGGAGAAGATGACCCTGAACTAGCCCCATCACCAGAGGGGAAAACGACCCCAAACCTGCTCTGTCACCAGAGAGGACAGATGACCCTGAACCAGCTCCATCAGAAGAAAGGTGAGATGACCCTGGACCAACCCAGTTGCCACAATGGGCAGACGACCCTGTAACGGTCTGACACCAGAGTGGGTGCACGACCCCAAGTTGGTCTTGTTACCAAAGGGGGAAGACAACCCCAAACCGACCCTGTCGTCAGAGGGGGCAGACGACCCTGAACCGACCCTGTTACCAGAGCGGGCAAATAACCTCAAATCGACCCCAGAGTCAGAAGAGCCTGAATCAGTACCATCACAAGAGAGGGCAGACGACCCCAAACCAGCTCTGTCACCAGAGGAGGAACAGGCTCCAAACTGCTCCCATCACCAGAAGGGGTGGATGAACTCAAACCAGTCCTGTTGCCAGAAGGTCGTAGATGACACTAGAGCCTCCCCATCGCCAGAGGAATCTAACAACCACGAACTGGCCCCGTCACTGGATGGGACAGATGACCCCAAACTGGCCCTGTCATCGGAGGGAGTAGATGACCTCAATTGGCCCTTTCACCAGAGGTCAGATGACCCCAAAGTGGCCTCCTCACCAGAGGGGGTCAGATGACCCTGAACTGGCCCCACCACTGGAAAGGGCAGACTAACTTGAACTAGCCCCATCACCACAAGGGGCAAATGACCCCAAACCAGCTCCATCTCCTGAGGGGGAAGACAGCGCCATTGCCAGAGGGGACAGACGACCTCGAACCAACCGGTCACTGGAGGATATGAATAACCCTGAATAGGTCCTGTCACTGGAGCTGACAGATGAACCCGAACCAGCCCCGTCATCAGAAAGGGCAGACGACCTTGATCCAGCTGTGTCATTAAAGGGGGTCAGATGACCCAAGACCAGCCTCGTCATCAGAGGGGGCAGATGACCTCCAACCTGTCCCGTCACCAGAGGGGGTAGACAACCATATTCCAAACCAGTTATCAGAGGGACCATACGACCTATAACCAGCCAAGCTGGCAAATTCTTCCTGTTCTTTCTGGCACCTTGCCAAAAACCTTTCAAACAACTTTACATCATCATCCTTCTCTTTTCTTTTCCACTCTCTCTGATGGCTCTGTAGCTTTTTCTTCTACTGATAAAGCAGAACTCTTTGCTCAGACTTCCTCCTCCATTTCCAACTTAGACAATTTTGATGCTGCTCCTCCATCACCTCCTCCCTCTGACTTCCTTATGGCTGACATTAAAATTTCTTTAGTGGATATATTTTGTGCCATGACTGGCTTCACTCTTAACAAGACATATGTGCCTCATGGGGATCTTCCTGTTGTCCTCACGAACTGCTTCTGTGTGTACACCCTGCCTTGGCAAACTCTTTCGCCTTTGTCTATTAATTTGTACCTTTCCTTCTTGCTGTAAGTTTGTGCTCATTCTGCCTGTCCCAAAGAAGGTGACCATTTCCAGCCCTCTAACTATCTCCCAATTGCTTTAACCCCTACGCACCAGTTGACATGCATAGCCGTCATGATTTTGGGCGTGGAGCAACGTCGGTTGACATGTATAGCCACTAGCGTCTTCCCACCACCCTTTGAATTTTAACTTCCTTACTCATTGGCGGGATGACCTGGAGACTTGGGGATACATTCATATGAAATAGAAAGAGTTGGCAAGTCATGTATCTTTATTTTTTTTTCAAACTGTTATAGTTTGGCAGATATTAGGTTTGAATTAAGGGAATTTTTTCCAATATCATGGAAATTCCCTGTAGGGAGGAGCGTGCAACATCAGAAAGTCCCCGGCATGTAGGGGTTAACATCCTGTGTTTCAAAAGTTTTCAAGTCTACTCTTAACAAAAATTTAAAGCACCTTTCCTCTTACAAACTTCTTTCTGATCAATATGGATTCCGCCAGGGACGCTCTACTGGGGATCTCATCTACCCTTTAGACTCCTGGTCATCCTCCCTTCGGGACTTTGGCGAAAGCTTTGCCATTGCGCTTCATATTTTAAAGGTTTTCAACTGAGTCTGGCATAAATCTTTAATTTCCAAACTGCCCTTTTATGGTTTCTATCCTTCTATCTGTGTCTTCAACTCTCGCTTCCTCTCTAGTCATTCTATAGCTGCTGTTGTAGATGGCCACAGTTAATGTCCTAGAGATATCAAGAGTGGTGTTCCTCAGGGCTCTGTCCTCTCACCAACTCTCTTCCTTTTATACGTTAGACCTTCTAAGCTGTACATCTAAACTGCATTCATTCATATGCTGATGCCTCCACCCTTCACCTTTCCATTCATTTCCTGCAGCGTCCACTTCTGCAGTTACTTAAACAAACAAGGGAGGAGGTTATGGTGCCCCCAATGTCTGACTTGGCTCATATCTCTTAATGAGGTAAAAGTAATCTTGTTTTTAATGAATCAAAAAGTTAGTTCTTACATCTACCCACTCAAAAATAATATTCCACAGGAGTATCCTCTAATTTCTGACAATATCCAACTCAATCCTTCATCATCTGTTACATTCACTTGGGATGTATCTTGGAATGATCATTTTACCTCTCTTGCAAAATATGCATGCAAGAGATTAGGTGTGCTTAGCTGGCTCCATGCATTCTTTACCCATGCACAGTTGTTGACTTTATACACAGGCTTTATTTGCCCCTGTGTAGAGTACAACTGTCATGTGTATGGAGGCTCCCCACATACAGCTCTTCTCAACGAGGTGGAGTTAAAGGCATTTCATCACATTAACTCTCCTCCTCTTACCGGCTCCCTTCAACCTTTCTCTCTCTTCGTCACTCTGTTGCATCTTTATCTCTTTTCTATCACTACATCAATGGTCACTGCACCTCTGAACAGTCTGCTTGCATCCCTTCACCAATGTGGTGGGCATGTAACACCCGTGTAGCAACAGACTCTCATCCCTTTTCTGTGCATCTCTCTAATGCAAGAGTTAGCTGTTATTTCCAGTTCTTCAAGCATGCAACACGTGACCTCTGGAACTGTCGCCCTCTGCCTGTATTTCCTAAATCTTACGATCTCCAGTCTTGGAAACACAGTGTGTCCAGGCATCTCAAAATGAATGGATCTTGAATTTGGCTCTCTGTTATCTTTTTATTTTTTGTTGGTGGGAACAATCCGTGGGCTGCTGGTCTTTGGTTCCTTCTTCCCTGAATTAAAAAAAAAAAAAAAGATACCAAACTGGCCCTGTCACCTGAGGGACAGCTGACCTCTCACAAGCCCCGCCACCAGAGGGGGTTGACGACTTCAAACCCTGCCACTGGAGGCAGCAAATGAAACATTCACCAAAGTAAGCAGACGATCCCAAATCCATCCCATCATCAGATGGGTCAGATGAACCCAAACCTGCCCACTCACTTAAGTAGGCAGACGAACCTGAACTGCCCCTTTCACTAGAGGAATCAGATGTACCCAAACCAGCCCCATCACTGGAGGGGGCAAATGACCCTGAACTTGCCCCATCATCAGAAAGGGTAGAGGACCCCAAACCGGCCCTTTCATCAGAGGGAGCAGACGGCCCCGAACTGGCCCTGTCACCAGAGGAGAAGATGACACATAACCGGCCTCATCACCGGAGGTGGCAGATGACCCATAACCAGTCTCATCACTGGAGAGAGCAGACGATGCCAAACCAGCCCCATCATCAAAAATGTCACATGTCCCTGAACCAGCCCCATCACCGTAGGGGGCAGACGATCTCAACCAGCCCCATCACCAAATATATCAAACGTCCCCGAACCATCCTTGTCACTGGTGGGGGCAGATGATCCTGAACCAGCCCCAGCCACGGAGGGGACAGAGAATCCCAATCTGGCCCTGACCCTTGGGGGGAGGGGGCAGATGATACTGAACCTGCCCTATTGCTGGAGGGAGCAGACGACCCCAAACAGGCCATGACCCAAATCCTGCCCTGGCCCACGAGTGGGCAGTGTACAACCATGAACTAGCACTGGCCCTGGAGTTGGCAGATGACCATGAACCGGCCCCCATCATGGACTGCAAGGTTGTCATTTCACTTATGTGATCCCCCTTATCCCTCCAAAACAAAGCATCCTCCCCATTAGTTGCTACGTTTCCTGTAGTCTTCTCCATTGAAAAAGAAAGAAAGAAAAAAAAAAAAGTCGGTTATTGCCTACCATGAATATACCTGGGCATCTATCTGAGCTGTATGATCAGAAATTTCCTGAAAACAAACATCTTCGAGAGGGCCTCAATAAAATAAAAAAGTTCTTGGAGGAGACAGCATAAAGACAAACGAATGTCTCACTTACAAATGGTTCGGTGAGCAAGGAAGGAACAGGTGACACAAAACCAGCGACACTCAGTGAATAATAAGTGACTGATATACTGAACCCCTGAGTCACTCGCTGAAAAACAAGTGATTGGTCTACTGTACTCCTGAGTCACTCGCTGAAAAATAGTGACTGATCTATTGAACCGTTAACCATATCTCTGAATATACTTTAACACATGTACAACCCTTAACCACTGTCTCTGAATATACTCTCAGACACATGTACAACCCTGAACCACATCTCTGAATATACTTTTTAACACTTATACAACCCTTTACCATATCTATGAGTATACTCTCTGACACGTGTACAACTCTTAACTATATGTCTTAATCTTTGACACATGTATAACCCTTAACCATGCATATGTAGTTTCCTAAAAAATACTTCGACTGTACTTTCGATGTATAATAATACACCAAACACAAAAAAATCTGACATGGGCATCTCTTTCTGAGCGATTGGGTTGCACTCCCCAAAAACTGTACCGTTCAGCGAATTATCGTTAAGCAAATCAGTTATAACAGGGTTCTCTGGTAATAAACTGCCAAGAGTCCATAGGTTGGCTCTGTGGGCAACATTTTAAACAAACCCAAGTTCAAAGCCAAAAGGCCACCAAGGACCAACCTCAACTCCACATATGGTGCTGTAAATCATCACAGATGAATATCGGTCATACTGAATGAGACACGAAGCAACAGGAAAGTTAAAATTGCCATCAAGCTCCACTCAAATTTCCTCGCAGGAATGCTGCTGTTATATGCACATATCACACTTATTTCCAATCTACAGAAAAAAAAAAAAAAAAAAAAATATATATATATATATATATATATATATATATATATATATATATATATATATATATGCGTCTTGCTTCTTTGAGTTATTGTTAAAACAAACACAAAACTATTCTTGACGGGAAAAAAGTGACCATAATTACAGTAATTAATGTTAAATGTCATTAAGCAAAGAATTCTTTCTTGCCCATATACAGTCAACAGCAGAAGCTCGCCCCTCTCTGCCGGTGTGCTACAAACTTTACGATCTGGTAATGCTGTATGAGAAAGAGTCCTCTTAGGGAATCACCATATTTGGGTTGGCCGGAGTTCAAGTAATGTTTTCTACGAACTGGAAGATAATCTACGTGCTTAAACCTGCTAATTACTTAACAGTTCCTGAAATCTGTTGAGGAAAAAGAAACTTGAGATGTGTAATAAGATTTGCAACATTGGGAGAGTCTCAGCTTGGACTGACTCTAAGTACGGTACAATCACTCAGAAGAAACATCACCAAACAACTGTACTTGAGGCTGAATGTTTCCTGCCTGAGAGCGATGACTGTGTGGGTGGTTAGCAAGCTTACTGCCACATTTCATTCTACTTGGTAGTACCTCCCAGGTCCATGTCCATGACAGCCTCCCATCTACTACCTGAAAGTCACCTGGTACAGGTGAAACTAGGAGAAATGGCATTTTGATTACAGATATCTGATAACCTTACGTAACCTTACGTAGATACTGGACGCAGGTCGGTTGACCTCTATGTCCAGATCGCTGCCAACATGGGTCAGTCAGACCTCTGCATCAGTTCCATCCTCTTACATAGTTTGACCCGATGTGTCCGCTGGTACAAGGTTCTCTTCAAAATTGTACTTCATCCCCTGACTCGCCCAGAACTTATCAAGTCTCCTTTCAAATGATTTTACACTCTTTGCCTCCACAACACATTTGGGAAGACTGTTCCACACATCAACTACCCTCATATGGAATGTGTTCTGACGGAGTTTAGTTCGACACCTTGGTTTGAAGATCTTCCTGCTGTTGCCCCGTGTTGGACCATCCCTCATTTGAAACTTGATGTTGACTGTTGGGTCGTAACAGTAGTTCATGATTTTGTGAACGTCTATCATGTCACCTCGCCATCTACGGTATACCATTGTAGGGAGGTCAAGTCTCTTTAGTCGCTCCTTGTAACTAAAGTTTCTTAGTCCTGGGACCATCTTGGAGGCTCTAAACTGATAACTTAAGACTATATCACAGATAATACTATTGTGCCACAGGTAGGACAATTATACTCTTGTCAAATGTTTAACGCTGCTGCATGAAGAAGCAGGGAAGTGGATGCACAGGATTGTTTCTGTTGATATTATCATAACATTTTAGATGATATAGGCCATAAAAAAACGCTCCACTAGAAACTCACGCGACAGTATTTTATTTATTGCAGAGAGGCCTCAGTCAGCTAGCGCGGGCGTGGACATGGCTGTAGGAGTCAGAAATGAATAAATCATGCAGATTAGATACTTATAACACTGACAGAGCCATTCCTACAATACACAAGATATCTTCTGGCGGAGTGGAAGTGGAGCCCAGTCTGTCTGGCCAGGTGGAACTGTAGATCATAGGTAACCACCAGCTTCTGTGGGGCCTCCTTCAGAAACATTATAGAACATACATTGTGTGAAGGTCTGGTGCCCCCTTGTGATAAATTGTGCCTCCCCACGGTGGGGGCAGGGCCCTTCCCACGGCAA
>NC_137041.1:32136937-32153061 GCF_032717465.1 Coenobita brevimanus
ACTAAATGATCCAAAGTGGACCTGTATTTACGAAATCCACTCTGTTGATCATTTAACACACCCTTCGACTCTAATGTTCAAAGACCTTACATAGACAGTCAGTCAGTGCAATAGGTTGAAACAAGCTGGGACTCGTAAGGCGACCGTCCCGGCGAGGTATGACGTGCGCCTAGTGCCAATCTACACAACTTCCATATCCACTCCACAACAATCTCACCCTCATAGCTCAGCATTTCACCACACACTCCATCAATTCCTGGAGCCTTTCCCAACTTGATCTTCCTCATTGCTTCAACCACTTCCACCCTACTGATCTCTTCCTCCCTGCTCTCATCACTTCTTCTCCCAGTCATTCCCAAATCACTTATACTCGCACTGCTCTCACTTGACAATAAACTACTATTACCGAAGGAAACTTATCGATAAAGACTGTAGATATATATAAGTGTTATATAGTAATAGAAATATAATCTGTGAGTGTTTTTATGAATAATAAATAACAGAACACCAGCGGCGAACTAGCGCAAGTGGGAAGGTCATACGCCCTTGTAATTTTCATTGCTTTCACAGTGTTTTTTTTTTTTTGGAGTATGGATTCCAGACTATTTGAGAATCATAGAATAGTGTTTCTAGTGATAATATCAGGCTGTAGTAATCATATTACGCGTTGTCGGGAAGTGTAAAGTGGAGACTTTGTTACCTAACTTCAGAGTCTCCACAAGTCCTACAGTACTCGAAGAAGGCTCAACAAACACCCCAGGAGAAAGCAGAAGGTATGTGCCATAAGCATATATGATTTTAATATTCTAGGACTAATAACTGATTTTTGGCAAATATTTTTATAGAGTCTATCGGAGCGCGAATATGCCCGCGGGAGCCGCAAGAAAAAGCAAAACAAGCCCGCAGTTAAAGAGTTAAAAATCATGGTCTGAGTTCTGTTTCTATTGGAAGACTTTTGGAGTAACTGTGGGAAGTTTTATTTTTTTCCCATTTCTGATAGTTTTTATTTTGGGGAGCGGGCTGATGTCCCCAAAATAACCATGGAGGATCACACTTCCCAAGTATTGCATTACAGCTGAGAGTCCATTGTACAAACTTGTACCAAATATCTGCCCTGCTTTCACTACTTTTGAGATTTTATGATTTGCTGAGGGGGCTGACCCCCCTAAAACGGTTGAAACCTTTCAACAGTGGAAGATATTATCAAAGAACCTGACGAACTGACCTGAGATATTTTTCTGAAATCCACGTGATCACTTTCCCCTATTTCTGATTTTTATTTTCGAAGGGGGTCTGATCCCCCAAAATCATATGGGGAGGTCAGGCTCCCCACATATCGCATTGCACAACACATACCAACCCATATCTGCCCCCACTTCATTATTTCTGAGAATTTTTTACTTCGTGTGAGGGCTGACCCCCATTAAAATTAATGGTTGAAGATTGTATTCAGTGGAAAACCTTCCCAACCCAGCCATATTCACCTGTTCATTCAAATCCATTAAATAGTCTGAAGTCCTCACACACACACACACACACACACACACACACACAGAGGTTGAGTCTAGCACAACGGTATAGGGCGAGTTGCCGAAAATGATAAAATTTTTCTTTGCGTGAATAATAATAATAATAATAATAATAATAATAATAATAATGATGATGATAATAATAATAATAATAATAATAATAATAATAATAATAAATATATTATACATAAAATTAATAAAATAGCATACCTGGTAGTTACTATATGGCCAATGCCATAGCTGGCGTGAGTGTGTGGCACCATTTTGGGTCGACCTGTTGTGCCAGATGTGAAGAACACCTGGGTGACGTCACTGCCCCTGCTGGAGACGCACTCCATTACCGACGCATTCCTGACGCCTTCCATTAGCTCGTTGTAGCTCACCCAACCAGACCTGAGAATTATCATCACCATTATTTTATCACCATCATCAGTACAGCCTCCAAACTCCTTCGCTGAAATACTCTTGGTGCCTCCATTAGCTCGTTGTAGTTTATCCAACCAGAGCTGACATTATTACCTCTGAAAAGGTTATGTTTTTGTCTGCAATGGTCTGTTTGTCTATCTGTCTGTTAGCAGGATTACTCAAAAAGTAAAGAACGGATTTTGATGAAATTTTGTGGTAGGGGGGGTCATGGGCCAAGGAGGAAATTATTAAAATTTGGGGCGGATCCGCACAATATCCAAAATTTCTTAGTGAACTTGAATGAAATTTTATGAAAAGGTGGGCCATGGACCAAGAAATAATTGATTAAATTATTGGCAGGATCCGAATCCTATGTCCACGGATCCAAATCCAGACCCTTTCTAATGGCAATGGCATTTGCAGGTGTATGTGCTCTCTGAGTGTTCTAGTTATAATTGTTATAATTACAAATATTACATTATTATTATTATTATTATTATTACCGTATAATTATTTTCATTATTAGATTAGAAAATGAAATTATTATTATTATTATTATATCAGAAAATGATGATGATAATGATGAATGTTATTATCATTACCTCCGCCAGGGAAGTTATGTTTTACCCCGCATTGGTTGGTTTGTCTATCTTTCTGTTAGCAAGATTACTCAGAAAGTTATCGACGGATTTTGCTGAAATTTTGTGAAAGGGTAGGCCATTGGCTAAAGAAGAACTTATTAGAGACCGGATCCTCAACCTGATCCGGAGTATCCTGCACAATATCTCCAAAAGTTTTCAATG
Source organism: Coenobita brevimanus (assembly GCF_032717465.1). NCBI lineage: Eukaryota > Metazoa > Arthropoda > Malacostraca > Decapoda > Coenobitidae > Coenobita > Coenobita brevimanus. The sequence goes on from NC_137041.1 coordinate 32,139,675, forward strand.
AAGTTTTGTGGAAAGGAGGGCCATGGACGAAGAATGAATTGATTAAATTTGGGGGAGGATCAAAATCTGGATCCGGATCCGGACCCTTTTTAATAGCAATGGCATTGGCGGAAGTATGCGCTCTCCGAGTGCTTTGTAATTATTATTATTATTATTATGATCATAATCATCAGCACATCACCTCACCACTGTTGCAACATTGCACCTCTGTACCACACTCACCTATCCCTGACATTGACTTCAGTGAAACCCAACCATACGGGTATAAACAAAGAGACATTACAGTGTATATCATTATTATTACTTCGGCCACGACAGAGTCCGGCAAGGTACTGATTCTGATCGAGTTTGTTTCTTTGTTTGTTAGCAACATTACGGAAAAACGATAGAATAAAATCACATGAAACTTTCAGGATATGTGGGCACTGGTTCCAAAAGGAAGTGCTTAAATTTTTGAGGTAATTGAGTGACCCTGAAAGGTCAGATGCAAGGTCTCGGATTTTCAGAGGGCTATTATTTGAGACTGGTTGAAGACAGAGATATTAACTATTATCAACATATCGGAACTCCCATGTGGATTTTCATTTGGCACCAAGACCTTTGACCCTGAGCGACTTCACAAGGTCACATAAGGTCACGAATATTCAGGGGGGTATAACACGAAACTGGTTGCAGGTAGATAATTACTATTATCAACATATAGGAAGTCCTATATGGGCCTTTAATTGGTACTATGACCATTGACCTTAAGGGACCTTGAGTCAAATTCAAGGTCATGGATATTCAGGGGGCTGTAACTCAAAACTGGCTGAGTTAAGCGAGGTTTATAGTGCCTTCCATCATTTATTATTATTATTATTATTATTATCATCATCATCACTGTTGCCTTTATTATTATAGATTATAACAGACTCATGGTATTCTCTCCTACTAAGTCACCTCACTTTATCACTTCGGGCATCAGTGACCATAATGCGACGTAATTTAAGCGGATTTTTTTTTTTTGCCATGTCGTCAATATAAATGATACCAAACCTTACAATGAGAAAAAGAATAATACAGACTTTTCCCTACCAAGTCACTTACCTCACTTCATCACTAGGGGCATCAGTGACCACAATGCGACGCGGGACATGAGTGGTGATGTGGTCTAGGTGTTTGGCCATGTCTGCAGTACAAATGATGCAGTCTGCCTTGGATTCTGCCAGGCGATGGGCAACGTCACCCACGGTCAGCTGGGTGGTGCCAGGCGAAATTACCGTGCCTGTTGGAGAGTGTAGTGCATACAGGGACAGGATAGTTTTATTGCTGTTGTTGTTGTTACTGGTATTATTATTATTATTATTATTATTATTATTATTATTACTTAGTACTAGTAGTAGTAAAAGTAGTAGTAGTAGTAGAAGTAGTAGGAGCAGTGATGCAACAACAACACACACAGCGTCCCAACACCACACACCACACCACTCTCACCCCTACACCGTAGCACCTGAAGACCCATTACCACTACCAGAGATTTCGCGGTGTTGCACCACACCCACTGGCCACCTTTCTACTCTTAAATATTGTATCGTTGTTTTATTTCAATTTAAACTTTAAAAACATGGCAGTGCCAATTCAATTATAGTAAAACACAGACAAACTAGGCATTAAATGACATGTAAAAATAGAAGAAAAACGAACAAACTGCTCCATTACACCGTTATATAATGTACTGAAATAGAAGTAAAACAACCAAATTATTCCATTTATATGAAATTTAAATTTCAGTAACTAAATAGTAGTACAGCAGTTCAATTAATATTAAATGTATTTTTTTTTTAACTACCACAGAAAATGGCGCCACTGCTTTGCCATAATATCTTTAGTATAGTACTGCAGTATATAAACTTTATGAACACCATGGCCATGCCACAGAATTGTTCTCAGTGATCCAGTAGGAGGCATAAGTTTAGCAGGTGCTCATGTGCAACAAACTTGTCGTTCTGTACATACTGTAGGCTGGGACAATTTTGGAGAAAAGTGTTGGGAAATCACAGCCCTCCAGAAGCGGCACTTGAGTGCTTCCAGCAAAGCAGGCAGCAGAATGGTAACATGGAAATTAATGAAGCAATCACTGACAACATACATGATCATACTGACATGCATGGTGGTGAATGACCCTATGGTGAAGGCAGGGATAGGCATGGACGCCAAAATACGAGAGATATGGAAGTGTGGGGTGGGTTAAATCACCATGAAGATATGAATAGTAATGAGACTGGGGATGAAGAACACCAAGAAGTTTATAACAGAAATGAACCTCAGGATGACGACTACCATGGAGGAGTGTATGGAAGAGGGAATCATCCCATGGTACCAATTACCCATCCCAGAACGAGGAGCATGAAACAAAGTAAACGAGGAAGCAGAACAGCCACACAGGCCTGGGTGGGGAAAGGTCATTCCTTATTACAGATAGGTAAATCCTGTGAAAATGCTTTGCTACGTGGGTAAACACAACGTATAATGAATCTGTTTGGCTGGTCATCAAGTAACCTTTTGGAACCTCCCAAATGCAATGGACCAATTGATATGATCAAAGGAAATCCCACTCGCCTAATAGCAAATTGCGAAATACCGTAATAACTCACCCATTGCTTCATTCTCTTTGAAGGTCCTTGCACTTGATGATTGCACCACTTCCTTAACAAAACCAGCCCAAGAGCAAACATCGCATGAAAATATTAAGTCCATCCAAAGGCGAGCTGAAACATTTATTTTAACATATCCGACTCTGGGGGAAAGGCTTTAGAGGCCTGTTCCCAAAGGCCCATGTGAAGTCCTTCTACATACCACACACACATCCCCATGTCACCATTTTGGTGCTAATATGCACACAATGTCCATATTGAAGGTACATGCTAGGGTTGTCTCATTACAGAGACTGGTGTACTGGTATTAGCATTTATTATTATTATTATATTATTATTATTATTATTATTATTATTGTTGCGACATGTCGGCCAAGGTCTTCCTGGTAGATCAGTAGAGATTCTGCTTCTATCAACTAACTCAAATCCTTAAACTGCTCCCTGCCCCAGTCAGGATTCGAACCTTGGTCCATTAGGACTTCAGGCCGCCCGCTCTACCGATTCAAGCCAATGTTGGAAACCTACTTGAGGAAGCAAGGAGCATTGCAGATGAGAATATGCAACTCACGCAGAAGAAACGAGAAAACCGACGATGTGGCAAGGATTTCTGGCGGCAAGACAAGACATACGGGGAGGTCTTGATGGTGACAAAATCCTCTCAGCAGACTCATTAAACAGCAGTGCTTGACCTGACAGAAGAAACAATGTAACAACTACGGGAAAAACACCTGACTGTATGACAAGCAAGTGCCCAGTCAAAGCTAGGCTGGGACTACACACCACTCCAAACCTATCATATATGACAGAATAAATGGAGATACAATGGTATGGAGGAAGGCAGTGCACACACAAGGAGGGCAGGATCGTCAAACCTGGATGCAAAATCTTGCCAGGAGAGTAATCCTCAGTAACATCAAGTTTGGGGAGGCAGCAGCAGACATGTGTAAACACCACTGTCTCACTGGCAAGGGACCTGGTCTCAAGTCAGTGCAACAACTACTGAAGCACTTCGACGGCTTACAGAATAATCCCCCTTCGACAAGAAACCTGGAAGTAGGCCCAGCGGGAGCAGGTGAAGTCTTAAGATGGATGATAGGAAAATGCATTTTGAAGGTAGTGAAATATGATGTTTAGCTGGCAGTTGGCAACCCCCAAGTGTGTGCAGAAGCCAGCACCAGCAGTCGTGGTGAGGCTGCAGCTCACTCCATGAGGAAAATATATGAGGAAGAGGACTATCATGCAGTATTACTAGCTGATGCCTCAAACACTTTAAATTCCATCAAAAAAAGAAGCAATGCTGCACAACATAAAGGATTAAATGTCCAGCATTTGCTGCCACGATGCTGGATAACATGCAAAGAACCACCAGACTTTTACTCTGTGGGTAAGATAGCTGTTCATGATGTTGGTATAATCCAATCCACAGAAGGAACTACACCAGAGGAACCCCTTTTTGCCATGGCTATGTACACCCTGGCTATGACCAAGCGCTGCAACAACAGATCCAAATAAAAGGTCGCCAATGCAAAACAAGCAGCCTATGCAGATGACCTCACAGGGAGCTGGCAAGGTAGAACATGTGCAGGAAATGGTGAGACCTTGTAACATTTCATGGCCCTGAAACAGGTTACTACACTAAAGCAAGTAAGTCTATCCTGATCGTGAAACCAGCCATCAAGATGAACAGGAGGCCTTTAGAGACACAAACGTGATAGTAACAAAAAGAAGGTCAAGAGGCATCTAGGTTTAAGTGAGTGGAACTATGTAATTCAAAGAACAAGTATGTGAGTCATAGAGGTAAAGACGTTGGGTAGAAGAATAAATTTACTATTCAGTCACACAAAAACAGAACCCTTTGCATCATACACTGCATTTACATATGATATCGAGCCCAACCGGACCTTTGTGATGCGGACCACCCCCTGACATAGACTGGAGAGGATAGGTATCAGGGGAATCATTCCTCTCCACATAACTGACCAATGGCCAAATCCCCACACCAGAAGAGAGGGATCTTGTAGCACTATTACCCTGCAAGGATGGGAAGACCTTCGCATGTGCTGAAATCCAGCAGCCACTGGCAGGCTATGAACACAGAAATTCCCTAGTCTTAGGCACACCCTGAATCCCTTGTCAAAGAAGAAGGTTAACAGTGCTACTAAGTTAAGAGCAGAGTGAAATCGATCGTTGTTGGCGGCCTGAAGTCCTAATGGACCAAGGTTCCGAATCCCTGACTGGGGCAGGGAGCAGTTTAAGGATTTGAAGTTGACAGAAGCGAAGAGATTTACTGAGTCTCACCTTACGTCGCCTCCTCCTGGATTTCCAGGACCTGTTTGCGACAGGACCAGCAGATATCAGAGGCACACCACATACCTGTCTCATGAAATCCATACGACAGGCCCACCCAATTAAACTGCCTTCCCCTGACTGCAAGAACCCTCGACGAAGGGAGGAAGAGGACCGCCAAGCACGTGAAATGATCCAGGCCCGGCGTCATTTCCCCCTCCACCAGCCCTTGGTCACTCCCTTGTTCTAGTGAAGAAGAAGGATGGCTGACAATGCGATTTTGCATTGATTACCACAACCTGAACAACATTACCATCAAAGATGTCATTCCCCTCCCACGAATCGAACTGATTCCCTTTATGGGCATCGTGGTTCTCCACCCTCGACCTCCAGTCTGAGTACTGGCAGGTCCCTGTACACCAGAACACCATGGCAAAACAGCTTTTTCCACAAGCAATGGCACGACATTTCGAATTCAACTATCCTGCCGTTGCAGGCCTCTGCAATGCCCTTGCCACCTTCTCCCGGCTGATGGAATCTGTCCATGTGTAAAGCAGCCTCACTTGGGAGATATGTCTGCCCTATTTTGGATGACGTCATGTGGTTTTGTGAGCCAGACCTGGGCTGACCATTTGCAGCGCCTCCACCGGGTCTTTACTAGGGATCCGCCAGGCAGGCCTCAAACTTCACCCCTCTAAGTGTGTCCTGGCCGCCAGGACCTGTCTTGTTCCTGGGACATGTTATCTCCCAGGCACAGAATCTCCCCAGACCCTGACAAGCTCCGCATACCATAGCGGACATAACGCCACTCACCAGGACGTCCACGGCGTCAGCGCCTTCCTACAGGACTCACGTTCTACTATCGTCGTTTCGTGAAGGGGTTCGTTGCAGAATTGCAAAGCCTCTTCACGATCTGACCAGGAAGGGAGAACAGTTCATCTGGACCTGAGAAGAAAAGGCGAGGATTGCTTTCCAACAAGCTGAAAGACAAACTCGTCTCTGCTCCCACGTTGTGGCACTTTCCCGATTATGCCCTCCACCTTTTCGCCTCTACACCGATGTTTCTCTCACTGCAATGATGAGGCCGTGCTTGCCAGGTACAAATGCCAGCCGAGAGCACATCATTGCCATGCACACCAACCGCACCCTGAATCCAGCCGAGAAGAATTATGCAACAACCAAGCGAGAATGCCTGGGATAATTTAGGCCCTCCAACACTTTAGAGGCTTAGCCTTTCCGGGACCCAGGTCATGAGTCATCACTCACCACCAGTCCCTCCAATGGATTACGCCAGTCTGACTCACATAACGCCCAACCTCGTCAGGTGGCTTACGAAACCCTGGAGGAATTTCAGTATGAAATTTCCTACAGGCCCTGGGAAGCCTACACACCCAACTTGCAGATGCCCTCTCCCGCCTCCCCATTCACCTTGCGGTACAGCCAAGATCCGGAACTCCTAAACCTATGGCCACCACAAGAACGAACGCCCCCACTGGATTCCTGCCCACCTGTTCACCAAACTATGCCGACAGGGCGACCACCTTCTAACCCCGTCCGGGCACTTATCCTTCCTGACCCCTGATGCGGCAAAGCCGTGACGCCCTACGCCACCTCCATGCCCATAACGGCATCCACCTGGAGTACCAAGAAATTAGTACAAGTGTTTAACGACATTTACTGGAGCACCAAACCCCTCCCACTCTTGCCAAAGAAATCTTTCAAACTTGCCGCGCCTGTGCGCTTGGAAAGGATGTCACCCAGACCGCCGGACCTTCGGCGGCCACATCACCGCCCATAAACCCTGGCAACTCCTGGCGATAGATGTAGTAAGCCCCCTCCCTTGCCAAATCTGGGTACAAGTATGTGATCACCTTTGTGGACATGTATTCAAAATTTGTAGCGTGGCCTGGCTCTGGCAAAAGAGCATCATGCTGTTTGCCGATGCCCTTCATCCGACACGTATTCCCTTTTTACCGGCATCCCTCAAAGCCATTCATTGACAATGCCCCAGAGATTCTCCAGGAAAAAATCTGGAACTCGCCAGAATCTTTGGATATAAAATCTCCCACTCACTCTTCTAATTGGCCACAGGGAAAGCAGGTGTGTGAACGTAAGGCATCGTACTCTCATGAAGCCAGCTACGTACACGCATCGAGAGCAACGAAAAGCACGAGCAACTGGCCGGCCCATGTGAAAAATCATTCAGTGCGGGGATGAATTCCTGTCCCGGGAGGGACAGGGGTTTCCCCACATGAGCCCGAGATCTTTGGTGAATCCCCTGCCTGCACCGCCACTGCGCCAACACCTGCAACCACCTGCCTCAGCTCCCACTACAGACCCCAGATTGCACCTTCTGAAGGGCCGACTGCACCACTTACAAAAAACTCTGCGATCTCAGCCCCGACCACCGCCTCAACCCTTTCAGCCCAGAGGCGATACTGTCATCGTATCTTTACCCAACTTCCCACCCCCCACAAATTCGCCCCCACGCCTCATGGGGCCCCCACACAATCACCCATGTCCCCAACCCTTACCAGATTGCTCTGTAGATTACCACGGCACCCTGGAGGTACCTACTCCCGAAACCGCCACATGCATCCTTTCCATACGCCTATCTCTGCCACCCCGACCCCACCCCCAACCTCCCCCTGCTTCCGCACTTTTCTGCCTTTCACTTCCACATACGAGTGCTATGTTTCCTCCTCGCCCTCCTCCTCCACCCCCCCTACCACCTCAGCGTCCCCTGCCGCCACCACCCCCCACACCTCGCTTGACATCTCACCCGCCACACCAACCTCCCCCTGCTCACCATCACACCCCTTCCACTCCACTGCCCCACCCTCTCCGCCCAAGACCACGTGTCCCGCCCATGCTGCCACCCCACTCAACACAACCCCACACTACCACAACCCTCTCCCCCACCACCCTTGCATACACCCACCTCGGCGGCCTCACCCCCCACCGTGCCCACAACACGCACAGCAGCCCGTCCTAACCCACCCCACCCTCCCCACATGCCCACCCCCCCACCCACCCCCACCTTCAGAACCACCACCATCCCTCCGGCCGACTCTCACCCCCACTCGCCCTTGATATTACACCCACATTCCCATACACCTCCCGCCTCCCCCACAACTTCACACTATCATGATACATCAAGCCCAAATCCCCTCCACACTACACTCCCCAGAGACTCGAACGCCTTACATTACCCACGGCACCTAAACCCGGACCCTGACCCTCGGTGTCCATCATTACAGCTCCCTACCACACCAGCAACAACACCCCGACCAGGATGAAGGTGAGAGCAGCGAGGCCCATATGAGGCGCCCACCATCGGCCCAGGGAATTGTCGGCTCCGAGGACCACACCACCTGTGCTTACCCTCCTCGGCTCCACCCTCACCACCTTCTCTTCCTCACCTGCGATGCAGAGCAGGAAGAAAACTCCTATACCCACTGCCCGGCCAGAGCCCCTACCTGCAGGATCTCCAGCCTGCGTAAGCCACCCACGACACACGTGTACCACCTCCTGCTACGGGGACAGTGACTTTTCCAAGAGGAGAGTGGTGAAAAGCGTGGCATACAAAATAGTGCCCCCGAAAACAGGTGAGGAGAGGAACAGCATAGATGCCCCCCGGAAACCACACCGACACCCCCCACCCGGACCCCATGTGGTAGCCCGCAGCCACACTAGGGGGATGCCATGCGACAACGGCATAAGGCAGCCCGGGCCATGCGCCCTTATAACACCCAACCGTCGCACCACCACCCTAGCAAAGAGGAGGGCACTACCTTCGGGGAGTGGGGTTGCCGGACCAGCCCGAGGGTGGAGCTGATAACCCAGTTCCTGACAGCGCCCCTCTGGAGACGGCCTACCTGCTGCTCCCGCCTTCGCCAGTCGGCCAAGCATCACACTGAAGGTGTTTCTCTTCAGAGACGACCTACTGCCACTCTTTCTCTTCTGCCCAAAGGAGACAGCCTACTGCCGCTCCTCCCTCCTGCCCGAAGGAGACGGCCTACTGCCGCTCCCCCTCCCTGCAGAGAGGAGATGGCCTACTGCTGCCGCTCCCCACCTGTCGCCAGACGGACCAATTGCCGCTCTGGAAGGCACTGCCCCCTCAGACGGCCTACTGCCACTCCACCCTCCTGCAGAAGAAGACAGCCTACTGCCGCTCAGGGAGGTGACCCGAGGCGAGGCGCTGACTCCCCACTCAGGCCACGTGTGTGCCAATTGCCGGGCCTTGGCGCCCTATGGTTGCACCCCTGGGCAACTGGCATGTGGCCCAGTTGCCGGGCCTGTGGGCGCGCCCTATGAGTTGCACCCCTGGGCAACCTCGGCCAGTGCCGGGCCCCATGGCCACAAAGGAAGTACTGTCAGTGTCATCGTCCCTGCGTGAGGTAGGCGCCTGGATCCTCCAGCACAGAGAGAGACCCGCGAGGCCTAACGGCTTCCCCTGGCCTCCGGTTTCTACGCCTGGCCCTGGAGAAGACCCACTTGACGGACTCCTAGTTCAGGTCGGTGCTGCAGTCACTCCTGACGGCACCCACTCTGACTCTGGGGACTGCAGTCCTCAGTCAGCTCCAGGCCCTCCCCAGGACACCCCGGGGCAGAGACCTCTCCACGCCCAAGAGGAGGCACTAAGACCTCCACCTTCCCGGCCCGAAACCTGAGCCAGAGATTCCTGGATCTGTTTGGCCCCAGTCCCTGAGGGGCCACACCCCCTGAACCCTAGCCCGGATCACTGCGGGCTCCTGTACCACCTGCAGCCATGGAAGCGAGAGGATGCCCCTGTGAGCCGTCCCCGTGCCCTCTTGGCACGCCCTCCCCTGGCGGTTGCCCCTTGTCCCAGCAGAACAGTCGCCGGCGTGTCTCCCTCGCCGCCCCCACGACATGAGTCAATTATGTTAAGTGTGGTGTTGCCCCAGAACTAGTAAACTGACTTATGTTAAGTGTGACATTGCCCTAGAAACAGGTTATAGTGATAGTGACTTAATGAGATGTCAAATATTGGGGCTGAGGTGGGAAATCATGGAGGTGGATGAGTAAGAACGAGTACAGTAAATGGTCTGAGGAAGTCTGACTCACAAGTGATGCCCTTGTAGAAAACCAGTAAGACCTATTCCCCCGAGGGAATCCTCTGTGGTGAGAAACATACCCCACGTCCTTTGAGTACCCAGAAAATGATAGTGGAAAGTGTGAATAATATCCTCCCGTTTGTATTACCATAAACACAGTGAATACCCAGTGTCCCTCCACTCCCTCGCTTCCTAAAAGAATCTCCTCCCTGCAGCTGGCATGTAATAAACAAGAGATAGAATCAAATGTCAAAACCCCTTTGCTTATCAGTCAATGATACTGAGTTTGAATTAATAATATTTACCACTCTCCCAATATTACTATACTAACTCTGTTCTGACCCATCACGAGTCCAGCTTCCCCTCCCCCCCCCAATTAGTCTATCTCCCTGCACATCCAAGCGCGCCCGGGTTCCCGGTACATCTGTTCGCAAGAATTAAGGTATTGGCGTCAGTATTAGTTAAGCCGGTATCCTGTGAGATACTAATATACTAGTTAAGGTTTTATTTCTGTAGCTCATATATTGTGTTGTAATATCTGCTGCTTTTGTCCTGTGTCGGACTGTGGTAATATACGTGTAAAGGTTATTGCCTGAAGTTTTTTGTGTCCTGCACCTCTCTTTTCATTGCACTAAGCTTCGGTCTTGAAGAGGACCCCGCTACCACGTTAGGTACTTTAGGACCGAGGTCAAGCCTTTTTCACCTAGCATTACAGGGGTCAATGTCAGGTGGGTCCAGAACTAGAATTTCAAATGGGCATAAAATCGTCAAATTTTCACCTGATTTACTCCAAATTTTATATGTTACATCTTTGGCTAGATATCCCATTGTGTTTATACGTCCAGCACTAAGATGACTGCCAGGGGGCACCTCTGCTGTTGCCTTGGCACTGCTTCTTGTTAACACAGTAATGTTAACTAATAAGTAATAAAAGTAGTAGTGCAGTCAATGCTTGGTATTGCGAGTTAGCTGGCGTGTTTTGGGGCCAATGGTCATATTAAAAAATTAGTAGTAGTAGTTGCAGTAGTAAGTAGTAGCAATAGTAAATAGCAGCAGCAGCAGTAGTAGTAGAAGTAGTAGTAGTAGCCCAGCAGTAGTAGTAGTAGTAGCAGTAGTAGTAGTGGTTGTTGTTGCTGTTTTTACTGTAGAGGTAGTAGTCTTAGTAGCAGCAGTAGTAGTAGGTGCTGTGATTGGAACTAAGGAAGACTAATATGTGAGTGATAAGGTAAAGACATGGGTAGAAGAAATTCATATATTATCCAACCACGCAAAAACAGAACCCCAAGCAGCATACAGCACATTGCATATGGTGATATGAATGGTAAAGTTGGGAATGTGAAGGTGGATGGAATAGTTGGTGAGTGGGGTGTGCCTGCTAAGATAGATGAGAATGGCAGTGCGTTAGTGGACATTTGTGCTGGGAGGAGTAGGTGATAGCCAATACCCTAACTTCAGGCATAAAATGATACACAGGTATACATGGTGAGTGATGAGAAGAGGTGGGTGGTGAACTTTAATGAATGAAGAAAGGAAGGCAATGATTGATTATGTGTGTAGCCTTGGATGAAAGGATGCGAAGATGTGTAAAGGATGCAAGAGTGTATAGAGGTTGGGGGAGTGGACTTTCATGACCACTACTTGGTGGTGGCCAGAATTAAATATGTAAGTAAGATGGAGGGAATAGAGGAAGAAGGGAAAGACGAGAAGGGGAAGGAGTAGTTGCAAGGAGAGTGGAAAGGTTACAAGAGGATGAGAAAAAGGCAGAGTATAAGAGAGAGAAGTGGAGGAAGACGATTGGGCAAATATGAATTCTAGGAGCAGATGGGAGACGTGGAAAGGTGTGTGGGATATTTACAGAAGAAACATGTGCAGCATGTGATGTGGTGTGTGTGGAAAGGGAAAGAGAAGACGGAGAGAGGGAAGTGCAAAGGAACAGCGTGAGTGGACTGAAGAGTGTGAAACAGGCTGTGGCACAAAAGAAGAAAGCATACAATGAATGGATGAGAAATAGGGGCGTGGAAGAGAAGTTGAGAGGCGGAAGTGAAGAGAGTTATATGTGGAAGAGAAAGAGAGAGGTGAAAAGATTAGTAAGAGAGAGTAAATGAGAGTGGATGGGAATTTGGAAAGAGATTTGAGTGTAAAAATTGGAGGGACTGTAAGCAAAATGTTCTAGGAGAGAAGTGAAAAAGAGTAAGACAGGGTTGGAAGTGAAGTTAGCTGAGGGGAGTGAAAGATAAAAATGGTATGATTACTAGTGGAGAAGGAGAGAAAAGAAGTGAGCAGATGGAGAGAACACTTTAAGGAATTGTTGAACGTAGAGAGGGATGGAAGTAATGCGAGTATAAGTGGCTACAGGGAATGGTTGGGAGAAGGAGGAGGAGTTGAGAAGACAGGGAAGAAATCAAGTAGGACAGAAGTTGTGGAGAGCAATGAAGAAAGTTAAATCGAGGGGAAAGCCCCAGGAATTGATGGAGTGTGTGGTGAAATGCTGAAGCATGGGGGAGAGATAGTAGTAGAATGGATGTGGAAGATGTGCAGATTGGCCTGGGAGGAAGGTAGAGTCCCGGAGGATTGGAAGTCAGGTATAATTATTCCCTTGTACAAAGGAAAAGGGGAAAAAGATGTGATGTGGTAATCATAGGGGCATTTGTCTTCTTAGGTATAATAGGGAAAAGTGTATGGTAGGATACTTATAGACAAAAGTTAGAGAAAGAACAGAGAAATTAGTTGGAGAAGAACAGGAGGCTTTAGGAAGGGGAAGAGGTTGTGTAGATCAGATATTCATTCTTAGATCTTTAGTGGGAAAAGAGATTTCTAGAGAAGGAAAAGAAGTTGTCATGCGGCTTTCATGGATTTGGAGAAAGCATATGACAGGGTGGATAGTTACAAGGATTGTGGAAAGTGTTAAGAATATATGGAGTAGATGGGAAGTTGTTGAATGCTGTAGAACAGTATGTACCTGATGGTGCGAAGGCTGCAGTGCGTGTGGATGGTGAACTAAGTGAATTTTTCTCTTTGAAAGTTGGTTTTAGCAAACAGGGATGTGTCATGTCTCCATGGTTGTTCAATCTGTGTACATAGATGGAGGTAATAAAAGAAGGTACAAGGTAGGGTAGTGGATGTTGGAGTGGCCCTGAGTGAGGAGAGGATAGTGTTTGGAAACTCCCTGTATAACCTCTTGTTTGCCAGATGATACTGTGTTGTTGAGTGAAGACGAAGGGGAGCTGCCAAGGAGAAACTTGGTGGATGAGTTTGGGAGAGTGTGTAAGAAACGGAATCTAAAGGTGAATGTAGGGAAGAAAGGTAAAGTGATGGTCTTTGAGAGAGGTGAAGTTAGTGAATGTACAGCGAGGTTGGATTGGTGAGGAATTGGAAAATGTAGAGTACGTT
>NC_137042.1:0-50000 GCF_032717465.1 Coenobita brevimanus
CGACCCATCTGTTTCGGATCCTCAACATACAAATAAAGCACAGAGCCAGTTGTATATAAGTTGCGTGACTGGTCATTATCACTGCAGTGATAATTTTCGTGGAATATGTTATTCCTGGATTGTCTAGCTAGCCACAGTAGCTGTATGGATGATTATAAATGCTAAAAGTATTTCATGTGGACGAATAAACACACTGTGATGGGCAGCGGAGACCATTCACCAATAATGCCAACTATAACCGGAAGCAAAATTAGTAGCAAAAAACGCAAAATATTATGAGACAACAAAGATAAAGTTGTGGTGTCCAATGCCCAGCCTTCGTTATCCAGCCCTTTAACCGTTGCTTCACCTACATACGTGCATTATATTCCTTCAGTCTCTACCTCTTCTATTGCTGTTACTTCCTACTGCGTGCCGTCATATTCCTTAGTGGGTTTCTAGTCGTCCTGGTCCTATAACCCCTACTGTATTAACAGCATTATTCCCACATCATCACTCCCACACAAAACAACGTTAGCACAAGACTGCTTTGAATCTGTTAATACCATTATTGGCACGGCCACTACAAACACCCGTTTTCCCACTCAATTTCCCTCACAGTACTACTACTGCTATCAGCTCCTACTGCTAATCCACTATATAAATCTGCAAATGATGGAATACATATGATTGTCCTTATATCTGTGTATCTGCTTACCACATTGTCCCTGTCCCACCGTCGACAATTTGTCACTTACCCCCCCCCTCTCTCTCCCAGCCACAGTCGACATTCCTACTCCTACTCCACCTGTCAGACATCACAGTACAATTTCCACTTACCTCATCCCTTGGGGCCACCAGGCCAAGTTGTGTCCAACCTTTAACTGCGAATATACGTGGTATGCATTAATAATTAGAAGAAAAGCATTTTGGAGCCGAATGCTAATCACCCGCCAGAATATGCTATTGGCCAAGTCCATGATTTAGGTCATATCTTGTTATCTTTAAGGGGTTTCATGTTAATGTGGCTCACACCGTTCATTAGGATATAATGATGCTAAAGGCGGGAGATAAAACCTAGTTGACCTTTGGCAGCAATTTTGGTGACCTGGACCTTGGACCCCGAGCGAACATTTTCCGAACTCGGCCAAGATTTTGGCCTTATCTTTGAAACCCTCCTGAAGGGGTTTCTTCTCTTGATACCTCAAGCCGTTCATGAGATATGATAGGAACACACACACACACACACACACACACACACACACACACACACACACACACACACACACACACACACACACACACACACACAGATACACGCAAAAACATTATCAAGCTACCCTTTTCTAAAGGCGGGCGATAATAATAATTGTAATTATAGCAACAACAACATAGATGTGTAGTGTTCCTAACATTACATATAAAAACTGCGGACCCTAACATGCCATATTACAGAGCACTGATATATTAACCACAGATCCAACCACAGACCGTTCTTATCATTACCACTGGACCTTCCTGTAGCACTTCACCATGGTAATACAACCCACTGTAGTCCTTTGTGGGGATCACTACAGCCGTTTGGGGGAAAAATATCATAGTGTAGTGACATTCCTACAACCCACTAAAATACACTCTGTGACGTTCCACTGACATCCATCAAACGGCCTAGGAGGAGTTGGTGGACAAACAAACAAACGACTGGACAGAAACGACAGAGGCCAAATGTCTCGCATCGGTATATGACGACCTGACAAAACTGTTACCATCTTGCTATGTAGGTGGCGTCATAGTAATAATAAAAATAATAATAATAATGATAGTAATAATAATAATAATAATAATAATAATAATAATAATAATAATAGTAGTAGTAGTAGTAGTAGAAGCAGTAGTAGTAGTAGTAGTAGTAGTAGCAGTAGTAGGAAGGTTGGTTTTGATCTTCTCAGTATAATTCCCCAATGGATGGAGGTGTTTTTTTTTTTTCCAAAAAAAACAAACAAAAGTAGCAGTAGTAGTAGTGGTAGTGGTGGTGGTAGTGGTGGTGGTGGTGATGATGGTAGTAGTAGTAGTAGTAGTAGTAGTAGTAGTAGTAGTAGCAGCAGCAGCAGCAGCAGCAGTATAGTAGTAGTAGTAGTAGTAGTAGTAGTAGCAGTAGTAGTAGTCGTAGTAGCAGTAGTAGTAATCACATGTTAACAGGCACGGTACACAGGAGGACAAACACCATAATCTCTCTTATAAAACACGTGAACACAGCACTGACATACGAAACCAAACAGTGCGCCATAATAATGGTAGGGGTTATGCAGTAATACTGATTAAATTAACAAAATATGGTTGACAGCAAACCAATCTTCTGTCATGGCATAAAACAGATCCTGCATTGCGTCAACACATGCTGTTTCAGCGTTTGTCCTCCTCTTGTATCGTGCCTAATAACATGTGATTATCATCATCGTCATTATTATTATTATTATTATTATTATAAATTATTTTTATTATTATTATTTTTATTATATTCTTCTTCTTCTTCTTCTTCTTCTTCTTATTATTATTATTATTATAACTATGATGACACATGCAAAGTAGGATGGTAACAGTTTTGTCAGGTCCGACGAGAGACATTTGGCCTCTGTTTATATCCAGTCGTTTGTTTGTTTGTCCATAAACTCCTACAAGGCTATTTGACGTGTGTCAGTGAAACGTCAAAGGTGTATTTAAGTGGGCTTTAGGCATGTCGTGCACTATGTTATTTTTCCCAAACAACTGTAGTGATCTCGCAATGGGTTGTATTACCATGGTGAAGGGCTATAGGGAAGGTCCAGTGGGAATGATAAGAACGGTCTGTGGTCGGTTCTGTGGTTAATATATCAGAGAGTCTGCAGTTTTTATGTGCAATGTTCGGAACATTGCACTTCTATGTTGTTGTTGTTATTATAATTATAATAATTAATGCATACCACGTACTGTATATTCACCGGTAATAGGGTGGACAAGAGGCCTGGTGGCCCAGGGATGACGTGAGGGCCGAGGGGTAGTGTGGTGTCGGAGTGGGGGAGGAGTAGGGTCGATGGTGGCTGGAAGAGACGGGGGGGGGGGTGCAACTGGGGTAGCGGTGAGTGGTAAGTGACGAGTTGTCGACAGTGGGACAGGGACAATGTGGTAAGAAGATACACAGATATAAGGACAATCATATGTATTATCATACAGATTTAAAATGGATTAGTAGTAGAAGTAATAGTAGTAGTACTGTGAGGGAAATTAGACACAGTCAATGGGAAAAGGGGTGTTAGTAGTGGCCGTGCCAATAATGGTATTAACAGATTCAGCAGTCTTGTGCTAATGTTGTTTGTGTGGGAGTGATGATGTGGGAATAATGTAATACAGTAGGGGTTATAGGACCGGACGACTAGAAACCCACGAAGGAATATGACGGCACGCAGTAAGAGGATACTAGGAAGTATGAGCAATAGAAGAGGTAGAGACTGAAGGAATATAATGCACGTATGAGGTGAAGCAACGGTTAAGGCCTGGATAACGAGGCTGGCTGGACACCAAAACTTTATCTTCGTTGTCTCATAATATTTTGTGTAATTTACTTCTAATTCCATGTGGTTATAGATAATTTTTGGTGAATGCTCTCCTCTGCCCATCACAACGTTGTTTATTCGTCCACATAAAATAATTTTATCATTTATAACCATCCGCACAGCTACTGTAGGAATCATCATTAAATCCACAATCATTTTCTATTATAGCTACACATTATCCAGAAATAACAGATTCACAAAAATTATTACTGCATTGATAATGACCAGTCACAGCTTATATACAACTCGGTACTTTATCCGTATGATGAGGATTCGAACAGATGGGTCGTGTCTGGACCAACTTCACAGGACTCCATGATAACATAGTAGTCGTCTATGTTATAATATATGCTAAGGATGTTAGGAACGCATATTGTTTTGCTGGCAAATAGCATGGAAGTGTTTCGAATCCAGTTTCAATAAGATTCTCACCATTCGCCTTGTAGCTCAGTAGCAAACTACCACTCACGGTTGTCCGTTTGCTTGCCCACTCTCTAACCCTGACTTCCTCTTCCTTCCACCGAAAGGGGTACAGAAACTTTGGTGCGTGGGTGTACCTTCATTACATTCCAGTCTCAACCATCCCAATCCCTGTCTTGTCTCCTTCCCATTTTCTTCGGCCCAGTAACACGCTGACGTCCTTGACCCTTCCTCTCTGTCCTCTCCCCAGCGACAGTGCCTCCTGCTCTATCTCAAGTCTTCGCCCGTGCCTCTTTGTTCGCGCCCCTTAATCTCAGTCCACGCCCCTGCTTCTATTCTCGCCTCTGTCCTGTCTTCGCCCCTGCATGTATATCCATTTTTTTTCCAATACATATTTTCATCTGTTCGTTTGTAGGGTAATAGTTATGGTATAATCACGTTCCTTTTTCAGTGCACTTATACAAAAAACAGTTAGACCATACTGAGACTTATGGCACAAAAATGCAGGTATGGAGTCACATATGATTTGCCTCCACTCCTTTTTTTTGCCTTGTGATACCACTCTATCCTCACATACTTTGTGAAAGGTATTTTTATACTTACAGTTGAAGATATGGTGCTGGATATTACACATCTTTACTTGGCAACAGGTTTTACACTTCAAGACTGATACTCTTTTCTTCATTCATTCTTTTCTTATTACCAAAAAGTTTCCCTCACATTCTTATTTTGCTTAATTTTGTAACTGAATGAGAATATCTGAGCAGCTTGACTCACCACACATCATCAAGAGAGATATTGTTATGCAGCGTTGCCTGACCCTGACTCCTCAGGTTCAGGCACGGTGCGGGCTTTGGGTTCTTTATTCTCGACCGGATCAGAGAATGAAGATAAGGAGGGGAAACCCAAACACCAACTGAACAAAGACACACGTATATTGAATGTGGAATATAACACACAGATCAGTACAATGATATACACCGTGGTCCGTGATCAGACCTAACCAATACAGTACCTTAACTGCTATCTAGGATTACATTACGCACTTACACAAAATGGTTTCATAATACAGTACACATACGACAGTTCCAGTACACTGAATATGGCTCAGTGGAATGTACACCGAGATGGAATACACAACAAAACCCCTAGGAGTAGTATATCTCAATATGTACATACGTGCGTGAAAGGGATGGGAATATCCTCACATTCCATAACAAAGCCGCATGACAGACGAGACCTTACATCATCTATAACACATCCGCATGACATAAACAAGATACAGGCTATCTTATATTACATTCGTGTGACATAGGAATGGGTGGATATAACACTTATTACCTACTCGCGTGACATAGACAGGGAGGGACACTTTTTCACAGGGTCCTCGCAGGACATTGACTCGTGGAGTATTACCCTGGACACACTCGTTCTACATGGATGGGTTATCTTTATGGGTGCATTGTGGGTCAAGCTCTGGGGACAAAAGCACAATACTGATATAGCTATGGGGTCAACTGTGTATTGTACAGGGGGAGTGCACACGTGAGTCAGTCAGGGCCTAGTGCCTTAATATCACTATTGCTTTAGTGTGAGCTCTTTACTGTGTTCATAGTATACTGGGGGAGAATGGGGAGGGTGTAGTACTGGGGACAGTGGGAGGAATTTACTTGGCACAAAGTTGTACTTTATCACACAAGGGGAGCACTGAAGAGAGATAGGACAATAGTCTAGGGTTCTTTTACTCACGGGAAAGGTGATGGGTGGCGCTAGGGCATGATGGGGGCCCACTAGGCTGGCAGCCACAGGTGGTGGCCGGGCGCCAGGGGTGGGCTGTCAGGAGTGCGCTCGCGGTGTGGGTCGTAGTCAGGATCGCCAGGTGTCCTGGAGGAACTGAAAGGCGGAGTGGTGGGCAGCCCTCTTTTCACAGGTGCCCTGGGAGATGAGAGGCCCTTAGGACCAGGGCTGAACAGGGCCAGGAGGCATGCAGCACGGCGCCTACCCTTTTTCATAGTGCAAGTCCTGGGGGCGGACCTCGCGAGGCCCAGGCCAGGCATCTGCTGCGAGACAGGTGTCTCCCTCCTGGAGCTGCGGTCTAACCAGTGAGTAGACTGTAGCACCAGTCGAGCAGGGCAGTACTCCCAAGGTGGATGGAAAGCTGATGATAGGGAGAGCTGGAGCTCCCGTTTCATCAGCCCTCTGGACTAGGTCCCGACCATTCCCCTTTGCTGAACTTTTTCAGTGTCTCAGTAACACAGAGAGTAGGCCAGCATGCTCTCCAATACAAGTTTCTCTAACTATCAACACCAAACTACATGCACAGTACACACCACACTTCCTTTTCAAAATTTAAAAATAAAAAATGGCATCGAATAATGTAGCCTCGGAGTCCCCGGGGGGGGGGGAACATAAATGCCCCCACCTTCTGCCCCTCTCCCGGTGACGACTCAAGATGCCTGGAACCACTGTCTGACTCTCTTCTTCATTTCTGCAACATTCGTAGCCTTACCTCTAACTTTCGCTCTGTTGAGCACCACCTCTCCTTTTCTAACCCTCACCTTCTGTTTCTAACTGAGACTCAGCTGTTTGAGGGAACTGACAGCAGTCCCTTTTCTGTATCCTCCTACTTTCTCTATACTCATTTCAAAGCCAAAGGTAGCTGTTGTGTATATATACGCAACAACTTATCTTGCTCTCGTGTTCCTGAACTTGATTCTTCCGAATTCTCTACACTCTGGCTTCGGTTTTCCTGTCATTCTCTGTCTAAATATATCTGTGCTGTTTACTTATCTCCTGATTCTACTGACTATCAAAAATTCTTTGACTATCTTACTTCTACGATGGGACACATTTTATCCATTTCCCCTTTCTCTGAAATCTCCATTCTAGGAGATTTCAATGTTCACCACCACCTTTGGCTCTCCTCTCCTTTCACTGATCCACCTGGTGAACAAGCCTACACCTTTTCTATCCTTAATGATCTAGGGCAGCTTGTACAGCACCCTACCTGTATCCTTGATTGCCTTGGAGAGAGTTCCAACATACTTGACCTCTTCCTTACAACTAATCCATCTGCTTACACTGTTAATCTTTTCTCTCCTTTGGGCTCCTCCGATCACAACCTTATCACCTTAACCTGTCCTATCGCTCCAGTACGGCCTGCGGACCCTCCAAAGAAACGTCATCTGTGGCACTTTGGAGCTGCGGACTGGGAGGCCCTCAGGCAGTACTTCTTTGATTTTCCCTGGAATGATTATTGCTTCCATGGCCGGGAGCCATCTGGGTGTGCCTTGCGCATTACAGAGGTTATTCTCTAGGGCATGGAAGGATACATTCCTTTCTCATATCCTTTGACTAATCACGAAAGCCTTGGTTTAATCACGCTTGTTCTAATGCTGTCCGCAACAAGGAGAGGGCCTATAAAAGGTACAGGAGCCAACCCACCCCTGAATCACATCTTTTATACGTTTCTGCCTGGAATCGTGCTAAGTCTGTTCTTCGCTCTGCTAAAAATAATTTCATCCATACTAAGTGCTCTCAACTCTCTAACTCGAATTCTTCCCGCTCCTTCTGGCACCTTGCCAAAAACCTTTCTAACAACTTTACCTCATCATCCTTCCCTCCTCTCCTCTACTCTGATGGCTCTGTAGCTATTTCTTCTACTGATAAACCAGATCTCTTCGCTCAGACTTTCTCCTCCAATTCCACCTTATTCGATTCCGGTGCTGTTCCTCCGTCACTTCCCCCCTCTGACTTCTTCATGGCTGACATTAATATTTCTTCAGTTGATGTATTTTCTGCTGTCACAGGCCTCAATACTAATAAGGCATATGGGCCTGATGGAGTCTCTCCTGTTGTTCTCAAGAACTGTGCTTCTGTGCTTACACCCTGCCTAGGCAAACTCTTTCGCCTTTGTCTGTCAACTTGTACCTTTCCTTCTTGCTGGAAGTTTGCTCTCATTCAGCCAGTCCCAAGGAAGGGTGACCATTCCCAACCTTCTAACTATCGTCCAGTTGCTTTAACATCCTATATCTCAACAGTTTTCGAGTCTGTTCTTAATACAAAAATTTTAAAGCATCTTTCATATCACCACCTTTCTGATCGTCAGTATGGGTTCCGTCAGGACGCTCCACTGGTGATCTTCTCACCTACCTTTCAGACTCCTGGTCATCCTCCTTTCGGGACTTTGGCGAAAGCTTTGCCATTGCACTTGACATCTCTAAGGCTTTCGATCGAGTCTGGCATAAATCTTTAATTTCCAAACTGCCCTCTTGCGGATTCTATCCTTCTATCTGTCCCTTCATCGCTAGCTTCCTTTCTGGTCGTTCTATAGCTGCTGTTGTAGACGGCCATCGTTCTTCTCCTAGATCTATTAACAATGGTGTTCCTCAGGACTCTTGTCCTATCACGAACTCTCTTCCTTTTATTCATCAATGACCTTCTGAGCTGTACATCTAACCCTATCCACTCATACGCTGATGACTCCACCCTTCACCTTTCCATTTGATTCCCGCAACGTCCATCTCAGCAGTTACTTCAACAAACAAGGGATGAGGCTATGGCACACCTAATGTCTGACTTGGCTGATATCTCTAACTGGGGTAAAAATAATCTTGTTGTTTTTAATGCATCAAAGACTCAGTTTTTGCACCTATCAACCCAACAAAATCTTCCACAGGTATACCCAATAATGTTTGATAATATTCAGCTTAATCCTGCATCATCCTTGAACATGCTTGGGGTTTCATTTACTCGGGACTTGTCTTGGAAAGATCATATTACATCTCTTGTAAAATCTGCTTCCAAGAGACTGGGTGTGCTAAGCCGACTCCGTTCCTTCTTTACCCCTGCACAATTGTTGACTCTATACAGGGGTTTTATCCGCCCCTGTGTAGAGTAAAACTCTCATGTGTGGGGAGGCTCCCCACATACAGCTCTTCTCAATAGGGTGGAGTCAAAGGCTTTTCGCCTCATTAACTCTCCTCCTCTTACTGACTCCCTTCAACCTTTGTCTCTTTGCCACACTGTTGCATCTTTATCTCTTTTCTATCGCTACTTCAATGGTCACTGCTCCTCTGAACTTTCTGCATGCATTCCTCCACCCCTACGACGGGCGTGTAGCACCCGTCTAGCAGCACAGTCTCATCCTTTTTCTGTCCAACTCTCTAATGCAAGAGTTAACCGTTACTCCCAGTCCTTCATTTATGCAACAGGTCAACTCTGGAACTGTCTCCCTCTGTCTATATTTCCTACTTCCTATGATCTCCAGTTTTTCAAACGCAGTGTGTCCAGGCATCTAGAAATGATCGGATCTTGAATTTGGCTCTCTCTTATATTTTGTTTTTCTCTTGGAAGGAATAGTTTTGCAGGCTCGTTGCCTTCGGTTCCTTCTTCCTTACATAAAAAAGAAAAAAAAAAAAAAAAACCTGGAGGAGAAGACTGTCAGGGGATGGCTGCAGCCGCCTGCATTGAGAGGAGTCAGGTAGCTACAGTGGGTGGTAGGGGCGGCTCACTGACACTGGGAGCTGCGGTCTCGCCTCGGGGAGGAGGTTGTCAGAGGTCGTCCACGGCCCTTCACACAGGGGTAGTCTGGCAGCGGCTGTCAGTAGTGAGAGTGATGCTGCAGCTACAGGATACCCGGCCCTGGGTGGTCTCGCCCTGGGGTGCCTCTGGAGGGATACCTGTGGGGAAGCAGTCTCCATGCTCCATACAGGAGGTGAGGGGAGAGGGGCACCTCGCTCTACCGCAGGAAGGGCGGGCCGAGCAAGAGGCATCACCCTCAGCTGGAACTTCCTGGGCAATGGAGGGGGAGCGACCGGTGATCTACTCCCAGTGTTGGCGGGCCTGACAGTCCCTGCTGAAACTCTGTGCTGGGGTGCGCGAGGAGGATCCAGAAGATGCTCCTTCGCCCAGGCAGACCCAGTAGGTGCTACCTAGGTTCCTACCCAGGGCAGCAGCCCGGAGGAGATTTGATGGACACTACTCCTGTGGACCACTTGTCCTGGTGATGACTGGAGGGGGAGGCCTGTAGGGTCTTCTTGCAGGCGCCGCAGGTCCAGTGGACACTGCCCTCCTGTCGTCGGGAGCTGCTGCAGTTGGGAGACGACCAATGGCCTGCCCCCCTGAGGTAGATCTGGTGGCCACTACCCCTGGGCCCGCCGCCCTCCTGGGGAGATCCAGCGAAGGTCGTCAGTGTGAAGTGCCAACGTGCTGGCTCCTGGAGGTGGGTGGCAGAGAGAGGAAAACCAGTGGTCACTCCTCCCACAGTAGATCCGTTGGATACTACTGCACCTGCTGCTCTGCTGGGGTGTTGCAGGACGTGAGGCTCCGGTGGAGTCCCTCCTCTTGTGAAGGCCGATCCGGTGGACACGCCGTCCGAAGGCCTGCTTGGGGCTCAACTGTTGCAAGTCCCTCCTCGATTCTGGAGAGTGCTCTCTCCGTCCGGAGTGTAGGGGCACTCAAACTGCGTACTGCCTGGTGATCTGGCTGCTTGGAAGAGGGGTGTCGGGTCATGGGGGACATATGTCTTTCCTGCTCGATGTGAGGAAGAACCTCCCCGTCGTCTCCTTGTGGGGTGAGGGTCACCTCCCTATTCCCTCCTCCGGGGTGGTGGTGTTCTGGCTCGCTCCGCCGAGCGGGTATTTCCAGATATTCCCCTCAATAACTCTAAAGACACCCAGTGTCAAAAAGATCAACAACATAATTATCAACCGGTGGGCAGAGGAAGTGAGCAGTCCCTGGCCTGAAGAAGCCTGACTGACATCAAAGGTAAAGGAAACTCCACAACTTCAGGCATGGAGTGTCGGTGGCAAACTCCCTGAAGGCATTGATTTCTTAGGGGTAAATTCGTTGCCTTAACAGGAAGGTCATTGTGCGTTACTCTAGTCAGACATAAAACTGATGGTCAAGGGGAAATGGTAAGAGGAACAATTTGACAAAACAGAACATGGATGGGGAATCTTTCCACAACCATTTGAAAATATAAGCAGAAAAAAAAGGACTGGAAGAGGACGCTAAAGGAGCAGTAGTAAAGGAAAGAATATAATAAAAGATGTGGGAAAATTTGTAAAGAATATAACTGAGGAGGACTGGGGATAGCAGATGGGTCCAACAATCGAAATGGAAAGAATGGGGAGAATGGAAAAGAGGATAATAACAATTATAGGGAAATTAAAAAATATAGCCTACAACTGGAATAGGAAATGGAATCAGAGGGAAGGGACGCTAACAAAAAAGTCGGGATTCAATTTGAAGGAGAATAAAATAAATAAAGTAACGAAACCGATTAAAGTTGATAAACGAGTACATTCAAAAGAGTTAGATAAATATTTCCTAGAAGTATTACGTGCATTGTCGTTGGTGTTCGATACCAAGCCCTCCTTAAGCATTCGTTATTCACATTAAAAGTAAGTATCTTCTGTGTGTTATGTGGAAACTGTCGGTGTTAGAAATATAAACAGCACCCAAGAAAATTTTAAGACGTAATACGCAATTATATTCCTACAGGATAGGTGCTACAAATTCGTTTATGTCACGATAAGGACTATGCAAGTGCACATGAGGCAAAAGAACAAAATTATTGATGGAAGATGAGAGCAACAATCATTACAAGAGAGAGAGAGAGAGAGAGAGAGAGAGAGAGAGAGAGAGAGAGAGAGGGACATTATTAAAAAAAAAAAAAGAGAGGAATTGCTTGTGGAGAGCGAGGTGGTTGGTGGAAAATGGGGTAGGACTGAACTATCTTGATACACCATACGTGCCCGTTACCTTCATTCATCACACACAGGCAGAGGTGTGATAACGTATAATACTTGATTTAAGAAACACTCACGAGTAACCTAACATCCACTAGCACGTTACGCCTTGGATGCATGGGGGGAAACTCGATATGGGCGGTTCCTTAGGAATGAAAATGTTTTATGTCTGTATTACTAAGATTTCTTGCCTTCCAAGTCATTGGGGTGAATAATAAATGTAAGGAGATAGATGTCTGAAGGATGAACTCATTAGAAAGACGTGACTAAAGTGACTCTTAACTAAGCGTTTATGTGAATGAAGAGAAGAAGTAAGGAAAATTTCAGCAAGGCACTTAAAATAAGCATAAAGGATAGAACCAGAAGTCATGATTTTAAACTAGATGAATTCCGTTTTATGCAGGGAAATAGATAGTGGACGAATGGAATAAGCTACCTAGTGAAGACGAGGCAGCAACTGCCTAGTTGCTACCTAGTTGTTGCCTCTTCTATTGAGAGTTTGAAACATAGTCTACATAAGCATATTGCAAGTAAAGGGTGGATAAAAAAAAAAAAAAACTAATAACCGATGTCAATTAATTCTCATTCCTTTTCAGGTTTCGCCATGATTGTCTCTTTTCTCCTTCTGAACTTTCCAGTAAAATGTCCACGCCAGGTTTTCTATACAGCATAGTGTTGCTTCTGACTTTATTTGTTGGTTTCGACAGGAGAGTTTGGTGGGTGGGGTAGTGCCTTATTCTTTGCAATCCTTGACTTATTCTAGTAGTTTAATTATTCTTGCAGGATATGACTAACCTACCCTAATGGCCTTCTGCAGTTATCCTCACATTTTATGTTCTTTTCTTATGACCGACGAGGACAGATGGAAAGAAATATGGTTCACAGGAAACTAACTTTATGTAGTGAGATTTGCTGTGAAGACGTATTCTCGTTCTGCATTATGCAGGTAACATATGTTAAAGTTATTAACCAATGCTTGGCTGACCTAAACTGTTGAAAAGGAACCCTCTACACACTGTTTCAAGAACAAGTTTGCTTTCTAGGATGGTATTTAGGTGACTGATCTATTAGGGTTCTCAGCAAATTCCTGAGCAACCACTATTATGAACCACTATAGTGGTTCATGATATCTGTCTATCTATCTGTCTATATCTATATCTGTCTATTTATCTATCTGTCTATATACGGTATATATATACTGTATATATAACGATGAACTTTTGTAAAAAAATAAAGAAAAATGCCCATATTCCTCTCTGTTTTTAAAAAAGTCACCCCCAAATCAAAAAAAGGATTACCATATATTTAACGTTACCACACGCAAGTTTTATCACTTTCTTAATCTTTATAGAGATTTTTTATAACTTTATAGACGTGGACAGAAGATTATAGAACTGTGTTGAACATTCTATAACAGTTTGTAACGTTCTAGTATGGTTTAACACTGTATAGAACATTCTAGAATAATCTAAATGTTATAAAACGGGACGCAGAGTTCAGCATCTAACAGATACCTTTGCAGTTTGCAGGTGAACAGTCAGCAAAATAATTGCTTAGTGTGTTACTGTTATGTATTAAATATTGTAGTTTTTCCGATAAGCATGATGTCGCACAAAAGAAGTGATACTATCGTAAAGAAGAACAAGGATGTCTGGACCAATAATTTGGTGTGGTTCCAGCAGTCACATACAAGAAGAGGAATTGTGCCTTTAGAAGAATCATCATTAGAAGAAAAATGCAGAATACCAAACCAAATGCAAGTTGTTGGACGTTACCAATTTCTTGGAGCAAAAATCGAAATTTCCAAAGAAGTTACATAATTATGGGAGAATAAATTGAATTTTCCACATGTGTCAGATCAAGCAATACAAGCAAAGCTTGACAAGATGGTAAAATCTTACGATGATTTGTCAAGAGGGGAAAGTGTGATGCCTTAAATAAACTTTATGATGTCACAAAAGTAAATGGTCAATGGTTATCCACTGAAGATAAACAACTCTACCACCTACAAGTGCAAAGCAAAGAAGTGGGATACTCAACAGGTCGTTTTTTTTTTTTTTTTTTTTTTTTTGTGCTCGACTCTGGGCATAGATTTCACAGCCTGCTCCCAAGGCCCAGTAGTCCTCCTACATATCATGCACCTCTACATGTCACCACTTCGGCGCTAACACCCACCGTCCATATTGAATACATGCTAGGGCTGTCTCATACAGGACTGGTGTATTGGTATTAGCGGGGGTATTTTTACGACATGTCGGCGGGTCTTCTGGTAGATCGGTAAAGTCTGCTTTACATGAAATTCAAATCCTTAAACTGTTCCCTGTCCCAGCGGGGATTTGAACCCGGGTCCGGTAGGACCGCAGGCCACCTCTCTACCGACTGAGCCACCGCCTCCCCCAAAGTTGCAAGTACGGAAACCATTCACCCTTCAAAAAGAGGAAAACTTCCAGATGAACCTATATTACCATCAACATCTTACGGTCTTTCATCTAGTGGTAGTTGCACTGAATCTGATGACAGCAAATCTAAGAATGAAGATGAAACTAATCATCCACCAACCAGAAAACACAACAGAAGTAAAGTTGCAACTAACTTGGTGACATCCGCTGGAGTGTCGACAAATAAAGCTGCTAAAATATGCAAACAATTATCACATGATTGTATTGACATTCCAGCTCCATGTCAAGCAGCAATTTACCTTTTGATGGAAAGCGGATTGATGAAAATGAGTACCGGGTAGTACTACTTAAAAATGAAAGAACCGAAATAAAATTGGATGCACTGCGTTTGGAAAATGGCAAGGCTGAAACTATTGCTGTAGGAATTGCAAAAGTTATTGATGAATACAACTTATGGCATGCAATAAAAAATGATCGTTGCTGATACAACTAGCGTTAACACTGGGAAAAAGAGAGGAGTTGTTGTCAGATTACAACAAATGTTCTCGGATAAGAGTTTCAACAAAATATCACAATTTATCGGTTGTCAGCATCACATTCTGAAATGGATTCTTCATTTGGTCATGGACGAAGAACTTGGTGCTAACACCAATTCTCCAAACATTGAATATCCATTTGTGTCTCAGCTAATAAATAATTATGAAAAACTAAAATCACAGTTTGTAAATGGTACAGAAGATATCCTCGATAAGTCAGGATGGTGAGAGGACATGAAGCTTTTGTACAATTTAACACAAGTGTTTAGATTCTTTGAAGAAAAGGGGCATTCTCTTTTATTAATTTTCAAAAAATTCCAAATATCAGTAATGTGAGGTGGAATTCAAGAGCAATTTTCGCTATCCTTGCAGTCATTCTTATACCTACAACAAGGAAGACTGGAGAAAATATGCAGATTCATTTCTTACGAATGGGCAGAGTACTGGCTTACTAATCATATGAACAATGAAAATGACTTCAAGAAATTGTCAGAAATATTGAAACCTTACAAAAAAACACATAACTCATTGCAGAATCACTGGAAGCAAGAGCCATCCTTACTCGAGATACCATGAAGTAATCGTGTGCAGAACGTGCAATCTAAGTGATGCAGGAACTTTATGCAGCCTGCAGAAACAAAGGCAAACTGCAACTTAGATATATTCTAGGTAATGAACAGTGATATTAAGTAATGCAATTATATAAGCTTTTATTTATTATTATATATGTAAATATACACTTGAAAACTTCGATTTTTTAAATTTCAGGGTGACCTTTTTTAAAACTGAGAGGAATAAAGGCTTTTTTCTTTGATGTTAGGCAAAAGTTCATCGACCTGAGGTACAGGACTATAAGGTTGTAAACATGAACCACTACCATATATATATATATATATATATATATATATATATATATATATATATATATATATATATATATATATATATATATGGAGCCTCTGTGGTAAAGTGTGCGTTTCGTACATGGTTGAGCCAGGGTTCGCGCCCCGCCAGGGTAATAAACTTTGGGAGTGTTCACCCAGCCACGTACTGCATTGGCAGACACAAGGGGTGCTGTGGTTGAACCAGTGTCGCTTACTATGAAAGTATGCTTTCACCCAGTCGGCTTGCACGGGCCGATTACACTTGGTTCACAAACTACACACATCCAAAGCCACGTACTCCAACACTACAGTTACACTTCTCACCCTACACACAATCTCTACCAGACAGCCTAAGCCACTTGGTAGAGATACATTGGCTGTATCGCCCCGACTTCGGTCGGGATAGGCCGGTCCTGCAGTGGATACTCAAACGGCTAATGTTGATTATATATATATATATATATATATATATATATATATATATATATATATATATATATATATATATATATATATATATATATATTGTTACGGAACAGAGAAAGATAATGTACACTTTAAGTGAGAATACGAAGAGTCACTACTGTCCCGTAAAGTTCCATGTTCAAAACAAAAGAGTTAGGTAAAATTACAAGTTAAAGTTTAATGCTTAAATTAACAACAAAACATTCAGGACTCATAAGGATAATGTAATGGCAAAAACAGGTTAAATATATGGTTAACTGCAATAGCCTCTATTAACACGAAATTAGCAAGAGTAAATTTATCTAAGTCAGCCCTGATAAAATGAGATACCAGATAATACTCAGTGAATGCCAGATAAATAATTACAGATACAAACTATTATCAAAAATGACTGACATAAAGAACCCCACACGAATTACAAAAACTTCACTAGGCCTACAAATTAAACTTATGCTATACAGTACAAGAAAAAATGCAACAACAGTTATACTCAAATTACACACAGCTGCTAGATGGTTGGAGACTTCTTGAGCACTCACAATAATAATATCTGTACAGGGGAGGACAGAGATGTGAACAAAATGAGGAGCAGATCTAAGTGGCCATGATGCAGAGACTGAGCTCATTATATAGGGGCCAGGAGAGCTTGATACAACTTGTAATGAGGACGCGCAAATGAAGCCATGGGGACAAAGAGATGACAATCCCGCAAAGTATAACAGAGATGTCGACTTACTCTACTATAACGGTAGAAGGGGGGGACTGAGGCAGAACACGCTCGTGATCAAACATGCAGCAACTGTGCGTTAAAATTACACAAAGGATGATGAAATCATAGGCTATGTAACACCTCCCCACAAAGAAAAAAAGAAATTTACAAAGGAAATTTCTTATTACTCTAAAACAATCTGTATATGGCATTACAGACCATGCAAAGGTCTTTCCTACTGTCACAAAAAATGAGATCTCCCTAGCACGTTCAATCATAGGTACTTGCCAGTATCCCTTTAACAAATCAAACTTACTTATGTACCTAGCCTTTCCGATCTTGTCTATGCAATCTTCCACACGAGGGAGAGGGTAAGTGTCTGTTTTGGTTATCTGATTAACACGTCTGTAGTCGATGCAAAGCCGCTGTGACCCACCTGGCTTAGGGACTAAAGTGACAGGAGAACTCCACTCGCTCTGACAGGGCTCAATCATCTTGTGGTCCAACAGGTAGCCAAGCTCCTTCTGGATGAGAGGAACTTTCACTGGGTTCACACGGTAAGGAGGCAATTTAATTGGCTTTGCGTCTTCAACATCGACATCATGCATCAACACAGTGGTTCTTCCTGGAGTGGCACGGAACACTTGCGGGTACTCCTGCAGTAATGCCGAAAACTCCTGCCTTTCCTTGGGTGGTAGATGAGAAAGCTTAGTCTGGAGATCATTCATGATATCAGGATTCTTCCCCAAACTATCACTCAGGCTCATACTGCATGGGAGAGCTTCACTTGCAGACTCGGGTGGAACAGCTACAGTGCAGACTGGATTATTTTCGTCCCGCCTGTGATATAACTTTAGCATGTTGATGTGACATAGTTGCTTGCTCTTTCTACGATCTGGTGTGGCGATGACATAGTTGACATCACTGAGTTTCTTCTCCACGAAATAAGGGCCACTAAAATTGGCTTGAAGAGGTTGCCCATGAACTGGTAGCAGAATCAAAACTTGATCTCCTGGCTGAAAGTGGCGTAACCTGGACTTCTTATCATACCAAGTCTTCATCTTCTCCTGAGCAGCTCCTAAATTCTCTCTCGCCAGCTGTAAAGCAGTGGACAGCCGTTCTTTGAAATTCATCACATACTCCAGCAGGTTGACGTCATCTTCCTCCGACAGCCAGCATTCCTTGAGTAGCTTAAGGGGTCCTCTTACTTCATGGCCAAACAGTAGTTCAAAAGGTGAGAAGCCCAGTGATTCATTTGGAGATTCTCTTGCAGCAAACACAACGAATGGAAGACCTTTATCCCAGTCTTTCTGATGTTCCAAACAGTATTTCTTGAGCATCGATTTGAGTGTTTGATGGTATCTCTCCAACGCTCCTTGGGTCTGGGGATGGTAAGCTGAAGACGTGATCTGGATGATGCCCAACTCTTTCAGAGACTGCTTGAAAACATTTGACATGAAATTACTTCCCCGGTCTGACTGTACCTCCTTGGGCAGACCAAACTTTGTGAAGAACCCTAGCATTTCCTTAACCACGTTCTTTGCTGAGATATTTCTAAGTGGAATGGCTTCAGGATAACGAGTAGCCATATCAATCATGGTCAACACATAAGAAAATCCTGAAGAAGTCTTAGGAAGAGGGCCCACAATATCCACCAACACACGGGTGAAAGGCGCCTCAAAAGGAGGAATGGGAACTAGAGGTGCAACCTTTTCGGTCTGATTACACTTTCCCACAACTTGACAGGTGTGACAAGACTTACAATACCAGGAAACATCCCTGAAGATACCTGGCCAGTAGAAGTGTTTCAAAATGCGTGCCACAGTCTTCCTCACTCCAAGGTGTCCTGCCAAACTGGAATCATGAGCCACTCGAATGATATCCTGCCTACAAACACGAGGGATGACAACTTGATGTACAACCTCCCATTCACAGTCGGCTGATGCTGTTGGGGGTCTCCACTTCCTCATAAGTACTCCTGACTTTACATAATAACAAGTAGAAGCACCGGCTGACCCTTCTTCACTGTAAGCAGAGTTAGCTAGACCTTTCAACTCAGGGTCAGCAACCTGCAACTCAACCAACTCTTGACGAGACAAATTATTAACACTACGGGGTACTGCCTCATCTGGTGAGTGGTCCAAATTAGCAAGAAAAGTGTCAGCTAGGATAACATCATCATCATCATTATCCTCTAAATCACCAGTAACTTTAGACTTAGCCCTAGTGACAGCACATGCAGGGAACACATCAGGGACATCACAATCCCGGGACACAGCCACTGGCTCACTAGACAACTGAGGAGCTGGACACACTTGACTTCCACCAATATCATTTCCAAGTAAGAAAGTTACACCTGACATTGGGAGTGTCTCAACCAACCCAACCATAACAGAACCATTAACAAAACCAGACTCTAAATTCACTCTGCACAGAGGAACAGAGAAGTAATTATTCCCTACACCTTGTAAGATTACAGTTTCATCAGAGGAATTAAAATTAGAGCCTAGAACACTGGTCAGCATAAGGGATTGGCAAGCACCTGTATCACGATATATTTGAACTGATTTCCTGTCATTACTGTCCAGAGGACTGACAAAACCATCAGACAGGAAATTAGCACATGAACTCTTGAGAGTGTCACCCACGTTACTGCTCAAAAGAGGAGCTCCATCATGAGAATTTAAGTTACCCCTCAAAGCAGGTTCAGTTAACTCAGTTAAAGAATTCTGGGAACTCTCAAGAGTGGACACTAGACCAATTGACTGAATATTTAAAGACTCCTTTTTGTTCACATCACGCTGTCTCCTGAAACATCTCTCCGTAGTATGACCAAGCTTACTACAATAAGTACATTTACTTTTCTGAAATCTAGAGGTGAAGCTGGTATTTACTTCCTGAGAAACATCATCTTGATTCTCTTTCCTGTTACCTGTACTCTGAGTAGAGGCAACGTACTTACTCTCAGCTTTCCCTTTTTCTCTAGAATATCTCTTGTGAGTGAGAACATACTCATCAGCTAAAACTGCAGCATCAGACAAATTATCTATTCTTTTCTCATCAAGATATAGGCTTACATCTTTATAAATACACCTTTTGAAGTCCTCCAGCAAAATCATCTGCTTAAATTTGTCAAAATCAGAATCCACATTCTTAGAATTTAACCACTGCTCTAACAGATCTTCTTTGATTTTTGCATACTCAACATGGGATTGCTTATCTTGCTTGTAAGTTGTCCTAAATTTTACTCTATAAGCTTCAGGAACAAGCTCATAGGCCTTAAGAATCAAGCTCTTAACTACATCATAATTATCAGACTGATCCTGAGGCAAAGATGCATAAGTTACTTGAGCTTTACCGGTGAGAACAGTTTGAAGGAGTACTGGCCAATACTCCTTAGGCCAATTAAAACCTGTAGCTACCCTCTCAAACAACTGAAAATACTTTGTTAAATCAGATTCATTAAAAGGAGGGACAAGTTTAACATTTTTAGCCACATCAAAATCATCAGAGCTAGATGATCCAGTTCCACCTTGTTTCATGCGATACTCATGGTCTGCCTGAATCCTAGCAAGTTCAACTTGTGCCTGTATCTGTGCCTCCTGAATCCGAGCCTGAGATTCCGCCTCCTTAGCATTTGCCTGAAATTCAGCTTCTTTAGCACGAGCCTCCTGCAGAGCTAGCTGTAACTTAGCTAATTCAATCTGCGTTTGCTCATTTGGAGGAGTTACATTAAACAAGCTTTTATTAATCATGCCAACAATTTGATCTTTAGAATGATGAGAGTGAACTGCAATTCCCAATTGTTGAGCAACAAGCTTAAGTTCATTCTTTGTTCTGTTTTCTATATCACACACTGTTTGCACATTTGACAAAAAATCTTTGGCTTCATCAAGTGTAGAAATAGTAGCCATCATGAATATATCACAGTCACAAAATATCAAACAATATCCTTATGATAATATCCTGAATATCCTGATATGAGGTCGCCAAATTTATGTTACGGAACAGAGAAAGATAATGTACACTTTAAGTGAGAATACGAAGAGTCACTACTGTCCCGTAAAGTTCCAGGTTCAAAACAAAAGAGTTAGGTAAAATTACAAGTTAAAGTTTAATGCTTAAATTAACAACAAAACATTCAGGACTCATAAGGATAATGTAATGGCAAAAACAGGTTAAATATATGGTTAACTGCAATAGCCTCTATTAACACGAAATTAGCAAGAGTAAATTTATCTAAGTCAGCCCTGATAAAATGAGATACCAGATAATACTCAGTGAATGCCAGATAAATAATTACAGATACAAATTATTATCAAAAATGACTGACATAAAGAACCCCACACGAATTACAAAAACTTCACTAGGCCTACAAATTAAACTTATGCTATACAGTACAAGAAAAAATGCAACAACAGTTATACTCAAATTACACACAGCTGCTAGATGGTTGGAGACTTCTTGAGCACTCACAATAATAATATCTGTACAGGGGAGGACAGAGATGTGAACAAAATGAGGAGCAGATCTAAGTGGCCATGATGCAGAGACTGAGCTCATTATATAGGGGCCAGGAGAGCTTGATACAACTTGTAATGAGGACGCGCAAATGAAGCCATGGGGACAAAGAGATGACAATCCCGCAAAGTATAACAGAGATGTCGACTTACTCTACTATAACGGTAGAAGGGGGGGACTGAGGCAGAACACGCTCGTGATCAAACATGCAGCAACTGTGCGTTAAAATTACACAAAGGATGATGAAATCATAGGCTATGTAACAATATATATAATGTCATGATACCTATCATCTATCTATATCTATCGATCTTTATATCCATCTATCTATCTATCTAAATCCATCCATCATCCAATCCTACATTGCCCCATGAGGAGCGTAGGAGCCCGGGGCTAGGCAGTTGGTCCTGACATTTAAGATGAGAGTGACCAGCCTCACTCATCCCTGAGTGGCATTACATGAGCAATCAACCCCAACCACCCCTTGGATATAAACCTTCACCGGCTCAATCCGACTGGAGCGCAATAATTACCCACTAAACCATCAGGCGCCAAAATTTGGTTAAATGGTTACCACCCAGCGTAATAAATGGTTTCCTGGTGTACAGGAAACCATTTGGCATGTCACTCAGTGTAGAGTCTCCCACAGGCAGAAGGGAGAGGAAAGACTGAAGGAAAGACAGAAGAGGGAGTGTAAAGTTGCCCGTAGGCAGAAGGACAAGGAAAGAATGGAGGAAAGACAGAAGAGGATGGAAGGAAAGAAGGATGGAGGAGAGGAAAGGGCAGACACCCGACAGCAGCACTGCCGCGAGTGAGTGGATGGTGAGCGCCCACACCTCTGTCTATCTGTCTATATATAATCATATCTATCTGTCTATCTATCTCTCTATCTATCTATATATGTATACAGTAGATAGATAGATAGATATACGGTATATATATATATATATATATATATATATATATATATATATATATATATATATATACAGGTATATTTGAGTGGCAGAGGATGTGTGGATCAAATATTTGAAGTGAGATAGTGGAGAAGGCTTGTGAGAAGGATCAAAAGGTGTTTATGGAATTCATGCATCTACAAAAAGCATACGACAAAGTAGACAAAAAAGGATTGCGGAAAGTTCTGCGCATGTACGATGGAGGGCGGCTAGGTGCCGTCAAGAGTTTTTGTGATGGTAGTGACGCCTGTGTAAGAGTTAATAGGCATCTAAGTGAATGGTTCACGATCGGTGTGGGCGTGCGACAGGGTTGTGCGATGTCCCCATGGTTGTTTAATACATATATGGATGGGGTGATGAGAGAAACAAAAACACGAGTAATGGAGAGGGGAATGGTGTTGGTAATGAATGGTGATGGATGGAATATCTCAAATTTGTTGTATGCTGATGATGCAATACTACTTGCGAATACCGAGCAAAAACTTGGTAGACTAGTGCAGAATTTTGCTGATGTCTGTGAGCGTCGTCCCTTGAGAGTAAATGTAGAAACGAGTAATATGATGGTTACTGAGAGAGAAGGTGACTCCCAAGGCAATGTTACTGTGAATGGAGAGAGACTGGAATTGGTGAGAGTTCAAATACATAGGCACAGTGATAGAAAAGAGGGAAATGTGAGAAATGAGTGGAAAGTAGAGTGACACAAGGAAGGAAAGTAGATGGTGCAATGAAGGCCTTGATAAGAAACAGAGGCTTGAGTGCTGCAGCTGAATGAGGCTTACATGGAGTGTTAGTGCCAACTTTTACATAAGGATGTGAGACTATGGTGTGGCATGAAAATGGAAAGTCAAGAGTGAGAGCAATGGAGATGGGACTGCTGAGGAATGTATGTGGAATACAGAGAGTGGATAGAATACGAAATAATGTGATTCGTGAAAGATGTGGAGTGAGGAAGTCTGTGAATACAAGAATCGAAGAGAGTGTACTGAGATGGTATGGTCATGTGGAGAGAATGGATAACAATCTCTATTGTTATTGATGAAAAAAGTATATATGAGCAAATTTGAAGGAGGGAAGAGGCGAGGTAGGCCAAAGAGAAGGTGGAGAGATATGGTGGATGAGCGTGTGAGGAAGAGAGATTTGGAAGTCTGTGAGGTTGGGGAACTGGTAAGAGATCGAGCTGGCTGGATAAATATTGTAAGGAGAAGTGCATGATCAGGAATTTGGCACTCCTTTATTCATACATACATACATATGCATATATATATATATATATATATATATATATATATATATATATATATATATATATATATATATATATATATATATATTGATAGATAGATAGACAGACAGATAGATAGATAGATAGATAGATATAGATAGATAGATAGATAGATAGATGGATTGATAGGTTCTGTGTAGTTTATTAGTAGCAGTATTTGTATACTGTACTACCAGATGTAGTGATTGGTACCGGTACATAAGAAATGCCCTAAATGTTTACCAGAAGCAATTTGCAGATATCAGATATAATTTATGAAAGTACTTCAAAAGAGTAAGAATATAATTTGTCATCACCATATAGAAAAAAGGTCAAATTTTGTAACAAGAAAGGAAAATTCACCACTAATAACTCGTAAAACAAAATTTTTCATATGCCACTCAGTCATTATCAGTTTTAACTTAAACGTACTCACATTTTTCCATTTCCTCATCATCCAGCCTCACTGTACATTCACTGACTCCACCTTTCTCGAAGACCATAACTTTATTCTTCCCTACATTCACCTTTAGATTCAGTTTCTTACACAATCTCCCAAACTTATCCACCAAGCCTTGCAGCTCCCCTTCGTCTTCACTTAACAACACAGTATCATCTGCAAACAACAGTACAGGGAGTTTCCAAACACTGCCCTCTCTCATTAGAACCACTCCAACATCCACCGCCCTACCTTGTATAGTATCTCTTTTATAACCCCATCCATATATCGATTGAATAACCACGGAGACATGGTTGTTCATTCTAGGAAATTTCAATGTTCACCACCACCTACGGCTCTCCTCTCCTTTCACTGATCCGCCTGCTGAACAAGCCTACACCTTTTCTATCCTTAATGACCTAGAGCAGCTTGTACAGCACTCTACCCGTATCCCTGACCGCCTTGGAGAGAGCTCCGACATATCTGACCTCTTCCTTACAACCAATCCTTCTGCTTACACTATTAATCTTTTCTCTCCATTGGGCTCCTCTGATCACATCACAACCTTATCACTTAACCTGTCCTATCGCTCTGGTACAGCCTGTGGACCCTCCAAAGAAACGTCGTCTGTGGCACTTTGGAGCTGCGGATTGGGAGGCCCTCCGTCAGTACTTCTTTGATTTTCCCTGGAATGATTATTGCTTCCATGGCCAGGTGCCATCTGAGTGTGCCTTGTGCATTACGGAGGTTATTCTTTCGGGCATGGAAGGATACATTCCTTTCCCATATCCTTTCACTAATGCAAGAAAGCCTTTGTTTACTCACGCTTGTTCTAGTGCTGTCCGCAACAAGGAGAGGGACTATAAAAGGTACCAGAGCCAACCCACCCTGAATCACGTCTTTCTTATGTTTCTGCCCGGAATCATGCTTAGTCTGTTCTTCATTCTGCTAAAAATAATTTCATCCGTACTAAATGCTCTCAACTCTGCAACTCGAATTCTTCCCACTCCTTCTGGCACCCTGCCAAAAACTTTTCTAACAACATTACCTCATCATCCTTCCCTCCTCTTTTCTACTCTGATGGCTCTGTAGCTATTTCTTCTACTGATAAAGCAGATCTCTTCACTCAGACTTTCTCCACCAATTCCACCTTATACGATTCCGGTGCTGTTCTTCCATGACTTCCCACCTCAAACTTCCTCATGGCTGACACTAAAATTTCTTCAGCTGATGTATTTTCTGCCATCACAGGCCTCAATACTTATAAGGCTATTATGAGCCTGATGGAGTTCCTCCTGTTATTCTCAAGAACTGTGCTTCCATGCTTACACCCTGCCTAGGCAAACTCTCGCCTTTGTCTATCAACTTGTACCTCTCCTCCTTGCTGGAAGTTTACTCTCATTCAGCCAGTCCCAAAGAAGGGTGACCATTCCCAACCCTCTAACTATCGTCCAATTGCTTTAACATCCTGTATCTCAAAAGTTTTTGAATCAATTCTTAATACGAACATTTTAAAGAATCTTTCCTATCACAACCTTCTTTCTGATCGTCAGTATGGATTCCGTCAGGGACGCTCCACTGGCGATCTTCTCACCTACCTTTCAGACTCCTGGTCATCCTTCTTTCGGGACTTTGGCGAAAGCTTTGCTATTGCACTTGACATCTCAAAGGCTTTCGATCGAGTCTGGCATAAATCTTTAATTTCCAAACTGCCCTTTTACGGTTTCTATCCTTCCATCTGTGCCTTCATCTCTAGCTTCTTTTCTGGTTGATCTATAGCTGCTGCTGTAGACGATCATAGTTCTTCTAGATCTATCAACAGTGGTGTTCCTCAGGGCTCTGTCCTATCACCAACTCTCTTCCTTTTTATTCATCAATGACCTTCTAAGCTGTACATCTAACCCTATCCACTCGTACACGGTGACTCCACCCTTCATCTTTCCATTCGATTCCAGCAACGTCCATCTCAGCAGTTACCTCAACAAACAAGGGATGAGGCTATGGCACATCTAATATCTGACTTGGCTCGTATCTCTGACTGGGATAAAAATAATCTGGTTGTTTTTAATGCATCAAAGACTCATTTTTTACACCTCACAACCCGACAAAATCTTCCACAGGTATACCCACTAATGTTTAATAATATTCAGCTTAATCCTGCATCATCCTTGAAAAATGCTTGGGGTTTCATTTACCCGGGACTTATCTTGGAAAGATCATATTTCATTTCTGGTAAAATCTGCTTCCAAGAGATTAGGTGTGCTAAGCCGACTCCATTCCTTCTTTACCCCTGCACAGTTGTTGATTCTATACAGGGTTTTATCCTACCCTGTGTGGAGTACAACTCTCATGTGTGGCGATGCTCCCCACATACAGCTCTTCTTAATAGGGTGGAGTCAAAGACTTTACATCTCATTAACTCTACTCCTCTTACTGACTCCCTTCAACCTCTGTCTCTTCATCGCACTGTTGCATCTTATTCTCTTTTCTATCGGTACTTCAATGGTCACTGCTCTTCTGAACTGTCTGCATGCATTCCTCCACCTCTACAACGGGCATGTAGCACCTGTCTAGCAGCAAACTCTCATCTCTTTTCTGTCCAGCTTTCTAATGCAAGAGTTAACCGTTACTCCCAGTCCTTCATTTATGCAACAGGTCAGCTCTGGAACTGTCTCCCTCTGTCTGTGTTTCCTGCTTCCTCTGATCTCCAGTCTTTCAAACGCAGTGTGTCCAGGCATCTCGAAATGATCATAACTTGAATTTGGCTCTCTCTTGTATTTTATTTTTCTCTTGGAAGTAACAATAATTGCGAGCTCGGGGCCTTTGGTTCCTTCTTTTTCGCATTAAAAAAAAAGACACATCCTTATTTCAACCCAACCTTCAAATAGAAAAACTCACTCAGTTCACTATCCACATGCATTGCAGCCTTAGCACCATCATATATACTCTTCACAGTATTCAGCAACTTCCCATCTACTCCTTATATTCTTAATACTTTCCACAACCCATGTCTATCCACCCTGTCGTATGCTTTCTTCAAATCCATGAAGGCCACATACAACCTCTTTCTCTTCTCTAGAATCTTCTCCACTAAAGATCTATGAATGAATATCTAATCTACACAACCTCTTCCCTTCCTAAGGCCTCCCTGTTCTTCTCCAGCTAATTCCCGTACTAACTTCATTGCCACCCTGTCTGACTGTCTTTACTTCTTTCCAGAACATTTTCTTACATTCCCTCCACTTGACACTCAAATTCCTTCCAAATTCCTTATCCACTCTCTTCTTACTCTCTCTTATTAGTCTTTTCACCTCTCTCTTCCATTCTACATATAACTCTCTCTTCCGTCTCTCAGATTCTACCAAGCCTCTATTTCTCATCTATTCATTATATGTTTTTTTCTTTTGTGCCACAGCCTATCTCACCTCTTCATTCCACCATGCTGTTTCTTGCTCCCTCTTTTATCTTCTATTCACCCCACACACCCCCGCTCGTGCTGCTCTATATATATATATATATATATATATATATATATATATATATATATATATATATCATCCGGACCTCCTATCCCACCCTAATGCAGCGTGAGGAGTAGCAATGTCCAGACTGCCCAAATTTGCCCAATCCAATGGGCCACGATTCCATTCACTCATCATTCAAGCCCCCGGAATCCTGGCTCCATTGAATATGCCAAAAACATTCACCACATCCTGTAGCTTCACATAAACGTATCCAATTGAGTCAATCCGGACGCTGCCACGTTAAAAAGGGGTGCCAAAGTCCCTGATCATGCATTTCTCCTCACAACATTCATCTAGCCAGCTCGATCTCTTGTCAGTTCCCTAGCCTCACTGGCTTCCAAACCTCTCTTCCCCACATACTCATCCACCATATCTCTTCACCTTCTCCTTGGCCTACCTTGCCTCCTTCCTCCTTGCAATTCGCTCAGATATACCTTTTTCACCACTCTGTTGTTATCCATTCTCTCCACATGACCATACCATCTCAGTACACTCTCTTCGATTCTGGTGTCAGCTGACTTCCTCACTCCACACCTTTCACGAATCACATTATTTCGTAGCATATCCACCCTCTGCACTCCACATACATTCCTCAGCAGTCCCATCTCCACTGCTCATACTCTTGACTTTTCATTTTCATGCCACATCATAGTCTCACATCCATATGTTAAAGTTGGCACTAACACTCCCTCATGTAAGCCTCGTGCAGCTGCAACACTCAAGCCTCTGTTTCTTATCAAGGCCTTCATTGCACCATCTACTTTTCTTCCTTGTGTCACTCTAATTTCAACTTCTTTTGAACATTTTCCTCTTTTCTATCACTGTACCCAGGTATTTGAACTCTCTCACCAGTTCCAGTCTCTCTCCATTCACTGTAACATCACACTGGGAGTCACCTTCTCTCTCATTAACCATCACTTTACTTTTTTCTACATTTACTCTCAAGGCACGACGCTTACAGACATAAACCAAACTTTGCACTAGCCTACCAAGTTCTTGTCCTGTGCTTGCAAGCAGTACTGCATCATCAGCATACAACAAATTTGAGATGTTCCATCCATTACCATTCATTACCAACACCATCCTTCTCTCCATTACTCGTGTTTTTACTTCTCTCATCACCCCACCCATATATATATTGAACAGCCGTGGGGACATCACAGAACCATGTTGCACGCCCACACCGATCATGAACAGTTCACTTAGATGCTTCACTACCATCACAAAAACTCTTGACGGCACCTAGCAGCTCATCATCTATACCGTGCATGCGCTAAACTTTCCACAGTCCCTCTCTGTCTACTTTGTCGTATGTTTTTTCCAGACCCATGAATGCCATAAACCCCTTATGGTCCTTCTCACAAGCCTTCTCCACTATCTGTCTCACTGCAAATATTTGATCCACACATCCTCTGCCACTCCTAAAGCCACCCTGTTCATCACTCGCTAGGACTTCTGATATCTCTCTTATTTCTTTAAAATAATTCTTCCATGTACCTTCTCTACCACACTCAAATAACTTATGCCACGATAATTCTTGCATCCACTTCATTCACCATTATTTCTGTACGGGGGTACAATCACAGCCTTTTTTCCACTCTGCAGGCACAGTTTCAGTCATCCATTCCTTCTTACATATCGCAAACAAGCACTTCATTCCACTCAGTCCACTACATCTAAGCATCTCTGCATACACCTCATTAACCCCAGCTGCTTTCCCATTTTTCAGCTGCTTCACAGCACTCTTCACCTGTGCATATGTCACGTCTCCTGGCACTGCATTCCTTCTTTGCAAAACCTCCAGATCAATATGTTTACAGCTGCTCTGCGCTCTCTATTCCCATTCATCAGGCTTTCAAAATATTCTTTCCATCTGGTTCTTACTTCACCTCCATGGGTTAATAATCTACCACATGCATCCTTCACACCATCACATTTCTTTCCTCTTTCACTTCTACATTTCCGCACCTCTTTCCAGAATAACTTCCTATTTTCAAAGTTGTTCGCATTCATTTTTCTTCCTAGATCATCATTTACCTCCATCTTTTTCCTTTTCACTAGTCTCTTTACATGGTTCTTGCTCTCTATATAAGCAGTTCTTATTTCAACGGAACCCCTATCCTGTAACCACTTTAGCCACTTCTTCCTCTTTTCCTCCACCGCTCTCTTAACCTCCTCATCCCACCATGCCGTACCTTTCTTCTTTGTTGTTACTATTGCCACACCACACACCACTTTAGCATTCCTAACTAAGCAATCCCTATATGCATTCCACAGGCTGTCCAGAGCCATTTCATTCCAGTTCACTGATTCTAACTTCTCGACTTTGGTCCTGTAATCATCTGCCATTTCTTTGATCCTCAGCTTCTCAACTTTCAGTCTTTCTCCCTGACTGTTCCTCTCTCTCCTGATCCACCTCACTCTTCTCATCCTGATCTTGCGTACCACAATCATATGGTCTGACAAACCTCCACATCGTCCTCTCACGGCCCTCGTATCAGCAACTATTCCCTTCATCGACCTCTCTACGAGCACGTAATCAATATATATATATATATATATATATATATATATATATATTAGAGTGGTCCTTAATTTTCAGCTGAAACATTTGCTTCAGCTGCTGCGGGACTTCGTTCCTATTGATTATGAAATGCAGTATGCAAATCTTCATGCTTATCAGATAATTTTAACTGGTGCCGCATTATGATCAAAGTTATACTCATACTGCGTAATGTTAATATGCCATTCGGTTACCTAGGTCTCCCTCTTTGCAGAGTGGTAGCCACTCACTGGGGGAGGATGGTAACATGGGAACCCAACTCCCGCTCATAGTTGCCTACTTTTATGGCTTGTCATTGCTGCCAGGTGCAGCCCTCTTCGCATCTGGATACACTTGCCTGTGTTGCTCAACGATCTGGAGAAGAAACTGCCATTGATCTTCGTTCTTGGTCAACTCTGGATTAAACTTTTGAATCAGTGTTATCCCTCTTTCAACAAAGTCACTTGTTACCTGTAGCCCCTGGACGATGCACTGAGCTTCCTTATAGTCCTCACTACTTTCCCATGTGGATGGATCGAATTCTAGGAAAGAATGAGGAAGGCCAAGCAGTGTGAAGATCTTCTTGATGTT
The DNA here is from genome assembly GCF_032717465.1 of Coenobita brevimanus. Lineage (NCBI taxonomy): Eukaryota > Metazoa > Arthropoda > Malacostraca > Decapoda > Coenobitidae > Coenobita > Coenobita brevimanus. The sequence goes on from NC_137042.1 coordinate 30,571, forward strand.
ACCGGTCACAAAACTTGAAACTGTTTTTTGTATCAGTGCTGTCGCCTGAAGTTCAACTGTTGCTCTCTTTAGTTGATTTTTGGTTCCTTCTTCGTTAAAACCCATTACCATTTTTTGCTTCTCTTTAGGGTCAACAGTTGGATACAAAATGACCAATCCAACTAATTGCTTCGACAAATACCACAAGTGACGACCAAATGCTTTCAAGCAGACTTGTGAGATGTCCTTATCAGGACAAAGTGACTATTCCTGGAGAAGCCTCAGATCGTTTGCCGGAGCTAGAACTGCTTTTGTTGCCATGAACCACGATTTCAGGTACTGCTTCATGATGAACACAACAAACCGCTTCAATCCTCTGCCTTGCCTCAGTGTGATGCTTGTCTGGTGATGGAAAAGATAGATTTTGATGCTGAATATAACTTTAGCCATCCATCTGGCACGGTGGCAAGCACCAGGGTGCTGAAACCGTGTTCCACGGAGTGGTACACCACCCAAGACAACAATGGACAGTTCTAGCAGTTCTCGACAATCATCTCGAGGTTGGCTTTCTTGCAACTGTATCATACAAAACGCAATGAGCTCATCATGTTGCTCACTATCAATCACCTGCATTTCCTCACTGTAATTCAAGGTCTGAAAGCTTGTGTGTCAATAGTATTCCACTTGGCTTTGAACTGCTTGAATATGTGAATGGCGGGACCAGAGGACGGTCCAAGGCAAATTGTGAAGGCCTTTTAAGCAAGGATCTCAAAAATGTGATGCCGACAAGCCAGGTGGAGGAGATCCCTGTGCAGCTGTTGTTGAATAAGGGTGCACGACCCTGCCCACAATCCTGTATTGCTGGCAGTGGTGTCGAATGCCATTCCTACCTCACGTTCAGACATACTCCAGTCATTCAAGTTTCAGTGATGACATTGGCCATGGCCTTTCTTGCCCCTGATTCCAGACTGGGTATATTCAAAAGCTTTGAAACTCCATCACCTGAGGCGAGAACTGGAAGGCTTTCAGTGACATTTGCTCCTGTTACATAGGGAATTAGTTTTCCATCCCAGTGCACTTGAAGTGCCATAGTTGGATGGAATGATTTCTTCCGCCGTTCTGCAGATTCCCTCAGACTCGTGATTCGATCTCGGCGGATACTTTGCCTGTTGATAGTATACTTTGTTGGATCATGTCCACAGGCAGAAATGGTTGCAGAAAGCAGATAGACTGCAGCACTGTCTGAAGTCTTGCTCTGATCTGAAGCAGCAGCAGCTGGAGAAGTGACAGCTATTTCTTTGAACTCGCTGGCGTTTCAGAGGAGGAGCTGCAGCCGAAAAGGAAGAAACTGCTATATCTGTATCACCGTCACTGTTTCATCTTCATCACTGGCTGGGCTTTCCTCCATTTCCACTATTACCTCTCTTACTGCTCGATGACAGTCCTCACGCTCACTCCTATCCCGTTCAATCTGTTGTGTCTCTGTCTTCGTTCTTTCCGGTGGAATTTGACACCAATACTCATCACAGAGCCTCGCCTCCCTTTCTTCCTCTGAGCCACAAGAAACTCCTTATCCTCATGATTTTTAATGAGGTCGAAGGCATTCGTGTGTGCAGTGTCAAAGACGTCCTTCATCTGTTCTCTTCTCCTCTCTTTCTGTATTCCGGCTCTTACTCTTCTCCAGCTTTCTCCATTATTTATAGAGAGATTTGATTTTGGGGATAAGATTCTGTGGCTCAGATGCAGGAGTGCGATCTCTCTTCCAGAATCCCCTTAGTCCCTCAGACAGAACACATGCTGAATCCCTCAGTCTTCGTGTCTCTTTTTGCATCAGACTGAACATGCTGAATCCCTCAGTCTTCGTGTCTCTTTTTGCATCAGGCAGGAAAGCCGTGCTAACACTTCACCACGAGAAGGTAACTTATTTCCAAGCAGTCTTTCATTGGGTTGGCCAACAAGCCAAATCTTGGTTTTGCTCCTGCTTTTCATCTCTGGCGTTGACAATTTCACTTCAGTCGTAGTAAATAAGTGCCTAATATTAACTCAAAAGGCACACACCACAAAGCCAGTCAGGAGACAGGACGTGTGTGCTGGGCAATCCCCAGGTCCTGTCCTCCCCACTTTCTGTTTTTTAATCAGCCCATACCCCACTGACCGGGCTAATGTATGGCCCGGCCTGCACTATATGTGCAGGGAATCTTTCAACAACAACAACAATCAAAAGGCAGTCCCTGAAAAAAGAAAAAAATATAAGTGTTACTAGAATGTAGCTTTAAATGAAGTAGGCCTGAAACAAACACTTTTTTCCTATAACAAAAAAGATGATTACATCATTGATTTTGCTTATTAGGCTCAAACTTTGGGTAAGATACGACTCCAGTAAATATCATCCAATTCGGCAAAAATTTGGTGTCTCAAGAGTTTACACCTAAACTCACAATATACACTGCCAGCAAACAAAATATTCGGAATAAATCTTCCCCCTTTAGTAATAAGGACCACCCTAATATATATATATATATATATATATATATATATATATATATATATATATATATATATATATATATATATATAAAATGCCTACCGATTCATGTCTATTTATATACCTATATCTGTGTATAAAATGTCTCTATCCATCCAACTATGTATATCTATTTGTGTCTGTCTGTATGTGAGTCTGTCTCTCTACATTCTTGCATATTCCCTCTTTAAAGTAATTTTCAGTTTACGCCCTCAAACACTGTGGGTACTTGCGGCTAGTGATCCCCCCTTTTTTTTTTCTCTATAAGAGCAACGCAACGTACACCACCGACAGTGTTTTTACCTATGATTACTACCATCATTTTCAAACTACTCTTTTCTCCAGGCGCATTTCCTCCCCCCAAGCTTGGTATCCCCCACTTATCTGCTGTTGCTCCTAATTTATTTCTGCACAAGGAACACGAGCACACAATGACATATTTTACCGCCAACCTCTTCACAAACGACCATATAAAATGTAGCTCAGAACTATTTTCAGCAACTCCTTATAATGCAATTTTCTCTATTTTCAGTCTAGCTACCCTCAGGCGATTTCAGCCCGATTATTCATGGCTTACTGGTGGGAAGGGAATTATTTTCACATCAATATTTTATTATTCTCGCTCCAAAAACATCAGAAAGAAAGAAAACACTGAAATAGATTCTGGTATGAGTTGAAGGATGTTTGAACTATTCATTATTTCCTTCAATAAAATAATCATTTTTTAAGGTCTCTAATGCAAGAGGATTTTGTTCAGATTAGCTGAGACTTCTCGAACTGGGGGTATTAAATATTACATCCATGAGAGAAGACTTTCTGACGTTGAATATATATATATATATATATATATATATATATATATATATATATATATATATATATATATATATATATATGTATATATACAGTATATATATATATATATATATATATATATATATATATATATATATATATATATATATATATATATAGTATATATATATATATATATATATATATATATATATATATATATATATATTATATATATATATATATTGTTACGTTGTCCGCCTTTCCGTCCCCAGCTGGGCTAGGGGGATTATGCAGTATGTATCCGCGTCATTCGCGGAGTTTACATTAGCGAGTGTTACAAGTTCTTTTGTTTCTTTCGTTCCTGCCACTGAGGGCAATTTTATTTAATACCATGCTGAGAATGCATTTGATTATTTTGATTGTCTTGTGTGAGCTACCAGTATATTTAATGATGTTTTGCTTGCATTAGAAGTACCAGTTTATTGTAGAGAGAGAGAGGGGCACGAATATAAGTTCTTATTAATTAATTTGATTATGCGTTCGCGCTTGGCCGTGCGCGAGCCTTGATCAGGGGCAGTCTCTTCCCAGCTAGCTTCCGTATCGTGCGTGTGTGCACACTCTCTCTCTACCCAGTCATTTTTATGCCGAGCTGGCGTTTTCATTTAAGTTTATTTTTATTCTTTTTGTTGCTGACTGAGGGAAGTAGATATTTTATTTGTTTTTGTGACCTTGTTGTCTTTGGAGGGCCAGTCTAGCTCACCGTAGTCTCTCGCTGCCTTTGTTAACGTTCCCCAACACACGTACATACACACCCCCCCCCCCCTAACCCCTACACAGTTAATCCCATCTCTTTGCTCAAGGCTAGTGAGAACCATCGTGAGCTATTAACTGCGTTCCCCCTTGGACACGGGTTAAGTAGAAAGTCGTCACCACCGGAAGTAAGTGGGAGGTGTTCCTGTATACTGTCTCGGGCGGTATTACTTCCGGTAGTGACGATAGTAGGCTAGATCTATAGGTAGGCTGTTCCGTTTATTATCAAAGTACAGAGTGTTGCGTTTTAGTTTTTCCGTTGTGCAGTTTTTCTCTAGTTTGCGGAGTGTCAGTGCCGGGGTCTGCATTATTTTTGCAACGCAGTGGAGGCCGATCATCTAAGGCTGACTTGTCTTTTTGTAATAGCCCCGGGCTGGCGCCACCGTAACAGTGGCGACCTCGCATCAGGATATCCTAACAGTGCCTTTTTCTTGCTAGGATATCGTTACCTTGGCTTTCTCTGTACTTTGAGTTGAAGTTGATGTGTGTGTAGTTTCTCAGTCAGCATTAGTATTTCGTTATTCAGTACTGCCATTGATTTGTCGCCATGGAGTCACGCGTGTCTACACCAGATTGCGTACATGCTGAGTCACCTGTGGATATGGAAAATATGGAACAACGAGAGACACATAGCAAAGGTACTCCCCGTGTGAGCCCTGAGTTTGACTATGGTGCTGAAATGCCTCGTTTTGCTACCCCGCTATTACCATCTATGATGCCGCCGAGCCAGTTTAGAGCAGTTCCCCCAGGTATGTCTAGTGCTTTCCCTGGAGTTGTTCATTCCAATCCCATATACCCTGGAGTCTTGTCACCGGAGGCTCAGTTGCAGTTGGAGTTGAAAAAGATGGAGATGCAGCGTGCAAAAGAAGAGAGGGAGATGGAGATGCAGCGTGCAAGAGAGGAGATGGAGTTGCAGCGTGAAAAAATGCGATTTGAGCTGGAGAAGACTCGTTTGGAGGTGACTGCCAATAGACCAACTTCAGATACCCAAACCTCAGGCCGTGCAGAGGATAGGGAGAGTTGGTTCTCAAGGAGTCTAAAATTAGTGCCAGCATTTGATGAGTTGAAGGTGACAGAATGGTTTGTCAGGTTTGAGAAGAAGGCTAGGGAGTTTGAGTGGCCCAGGCAGCGCTGGGTGGGGTTGGTATCTAATGTGCTGAAGGGAAAAGCCTTGGAAGTGTATAATAGGTTGAGCCCTGAGGATGTAGATGATTATGATGAATTTAAAACAGCCATCCTGAAGGCATATGAACTTAGACCAGAGGCTTATCGGTTGTTGTTCCGTGGTGCTCGGAAAAGGCCTGCTGACACCTATATGGCCTACGCCAGGTATCTGGAGGAGAGGTTAGACGAGTGGTTGCTGAGTGAGAGCGCCACTTCGTATAACGAGGTGCGTGAACTGCTTTTGATGGAACATTTTACCAACATGGCTGACAAAGAAATTGGTGTTAAAATTAGGGAGAAGAGATTCAAGACCGTGAAGGAAGCAGCGACGTGGGCTGATGACCGGGTGTTTGCCTTGCGGAGTATGGGGGTCAAGTACGCTAATTTTCAGTATTCCAGGGAGAGGACTGTGAGTGGCCCTGCCTGGGATAAATCTCCCGTGAATCAGTCCAAGGGAAGTTCAGAGGAGAAAAGGAATTCTGGGAGAAAGAGCCCTGTATCCAGTTCGAAGCTAGTTTGTTACTTTTGCAAACAGAGTGGGCACATCAAGCCTAACTGCCCTAAGTGGAAGGCCTCCCAAAATGCCAAACCAGTGGCACTAGTTATAGGTTCGAGTCAGGTGAACGAGAGGAGTTGGGAGAGTGGTAACGGTGAGGGAGAAGTCTGTGGAAAGCTGGAGTGCAGCCGGCTGTGCTCGCTGCCAGCTCAGGCTGAAAAAGTTACCCAACATGCTACGCCACCTCCGGATGAACTGCCTCAGAAATCGTCCCTAGACTGGTGTAAACCTTTTATGTGTCACGGCACAGTGAAAATTCATGGGATCAGTTATCCAGTTACTGTGGCTCGTGATACCTGTGCACAACAGTCTGTGTGCAGAAACGTGACTGGAGGGCCTGTAAACTCAGGGAAGTATGTGCTGTGTAGAGGCATGAACTCAGATGAATACTATGATTATGTTCATGTGGAACTCGATTGCCCCATTGTTCAGGCTGCAGCTCAAGTAGCTGTTGCTGATGTAATGCCAGTAGAGGGGATTGATTTTCTGCTGGGGAACGACCTGGCTGGGGAGAAAGTATTTCCATCTCTTCCCCCACCAGTTGTTGTGGTAGAGAAGTGTTTTGACGCCCCAGAAATTGGTATTGAAGTTGATGCAGAAGTGGAAGCCATGTTCCCGGTCTGTGCAATTACAAGATCTATGGCACAGGTTGCAGCCCGGGAGGAAGAACTGGTGAAGTCACAGGTTCTTGGGGTCGACTGTGATGAGGCAGGGCCACCAATGGAGGAACCTAGTGAGCAGAGTGTTGCTGTGGTGGGTGAGGAGAGTGGGAATGCGTGCATGGGTGCCGCCCCACTTCCCACTCAGGACACTAGAGGTGGTGCTGAGTGTGTCTGTGTGGAGACTGAACCCAGCCCATCGACTGAATTAGGAGAATTTCAGGACGCTGGGGTCGACTGCGGGGATGCAGGACCACCGTCAAACGCGCCTGAGGAACAGAGTGTCACTGTTGAGGGTAGAGGTGGTGATGATGTCAGTGTGGAGTCTGACATTCCTCCCCCTGTCGAGTGTACTAGAGGTGACGCTGAGACTGATCGCCCTTCGCAATCCAGTGTCCCGACCAGTCCCTTATCTCAGTCCTCAGTAGAGCTGGCGGGTGTTGGGTCAGCAGAATTGAGGGTGAAGCAACAGGAGGATGTAACATTAACCCGCCCCGTCCCGACGACGTATGGGTACGTCACCACGATTTGCATTTGCCAGTCCCGGCGACGTACCAGTACGTCGTGCAATTGCAAGGTACCTAATTTGCACAATTTTCAATTTTCGCACGTGATTTTTCGTATGTATACACGGGACACCTTCCTCTATTCCTGTACAAGATACCAAGCAGGGACAATGCCTTACACTGCATAACCTCCCCCCTCCCCCCCTCACGCCATTGTCTTGGCAAAGGACCTGTTACCAGTGACCTGGCTAGTAAAGTTATTCAGGGCCAGAGTGATTCCCCAATCGATGACAATGTGGAGGACAATGTTTACATAGCATTAGAAGAAGAAACAGCCAGAAATAATGATCAGGTAGTGTGGCAAAAATAGGTCAGGTATGGTGATTAGTTAGTGAGTGAAACAATGCTTATAATGCCTTTATTACTGCTTGAAAACCAATATACTGTCATACTACATATACATTCGTACCAAGTAAATAAATAAATACCGTTTATGAGTGGATAAAATAGTTACCCTCCCATAGAACTCGTTTTCTTTAGTGCCAGCATGTTAGAAAACCCACTCAGGTAAGGAAGAACTCCTACCTGGATTGGGCACTTTAAACCTCAGGTGAGCGATTTCTCTATGAATTTTCGATGTTTCTCACCAAAAGCGAAGGTTTTAGCCAAAAAAAAAAAAATCGAAAATACCTCGGGACTGGGGGATGTCGGAGGTGCGGAATACCTCGGGACGTGACGGGTTAAAGCCCTTGTTTGCTCGAGTAGGGGAAGAAAGAAGTATGGAGTGTGGTAAGGAGTTCCTGATTAAAGACAATGTTTTACATCGCCGATGGACGCCCACTGGCGCCACGGTGGATGGAGGAGTGGGTGAGTTAGTGCAGGTGGTGGTTCCTGTGCAGTATAGGGTGCCGTTAATACAGTTAGCACATGAGGGACCTTTAGCGGGTCACTTGGGAAACAGAAAGACAGTGCAGCGCTTAAGATATAATTTTTGGTGGCCAAGTATGCCGGGACAAGTTGCTGCGTACATCAAGAGCTGTCACACGTGTCAGATAGTGGGCAAGCCTAATCAAGTTTTTCCTGTGGCCCCTTTGATTCCCATTCCTGCAGTTGAACCTCCGTTTACCCGGGTAATCATTGATATCTTGGGCCCTTTACCTCCTACTTCTGCTGGAAACAAGTATTTGTTAACCATAATGGATGTTACAACGCGATACCCAGAGGCTATACCAATCAGAAGCATGCAGGCGAAGTCAGTAGTCAAGCAACTTATCCTGTTCTTTACTCATTTTGGCCTGCCCAAGGAGTTGCAGTCAGACCGTGGAGTGAATTTTACATCTAATTTGTTTAAGCAGACAATGACAGAGTTGGGCATCAAACACATTTTGTCCAGTGCCTACCATCCGCAGTCACAAGGTGCCCTGGAGAGGCATCATCAGACCTTAAAGACCATGCTGCGCAGCTTCTGCTATGATAGTGGAAAGGATTGGGACCTAGTGGTACCCTTTGTTATGTTTGCAGTGAGAGAGGTACCAACTGAGTCGTTAGGGTTTTCACCCAATGAGTTAGTGTTTGGGCACAGAGTTCGTGGTCCCTTGGATGTGGTGCGAGAGGCCTGGAGTAACAACAAATCTGGCAACCAGGAATCCATGCTTGACTATGTCTGCCGCACTCGGGAGAGACTGCATTGCGCTTTAGAGCTTGCCCGTGACCATCTAATCGGGGCTCAAGCGAAAATGAAGGCTCATTACGATAAGAAGGTCAGAAGTCGTGAGTTTAAGCAAGGAGATGAAGTTTTGGCACTGCTGCCCATGCAAGGAAAACCTCTGGCGGCTAGATTCAGTGGTCCTTATATTGTGAAGAAGAGAGTTGGGGAACTTGATTATCTAATTGTTACCCCAGATAGGCGGAAGAGTACTCAGTTGTGCCACATTAATATGTTGAAGCCATACTACCGCCCAGTTGATTCTCATTGTGGGATGACTGCTGATGTCTCTCACCTGGGATGTGAAGGACGGGGAAAGGAGGACGTGGCATCAAAGGAACGTGCTGTGGAGGGAGCTGTTGGTGCCGGTAATGTGAGTAGTGGACCAGGGTTACAGCCACAGTCCCTGGAAGGTGACTTTGGAGTGGACGTTGAGGGAACCAGGGATAAGAGCGCTCCTGTAGTTTTGGTGGTTGGTAGTGAGTTGGAGGAGCAGGAGGAAGTGCTTAGTTGTGGTGAGATGTTACCAGCTGACCTATGGGAGGGCAATGGTTATGCAGCTCTGGTGGAGAAATTGAGACACCTTGATCCAGTAAAGCAAGAAGAGCTGTGCAACAGATTATGGAAACATCCGAAAGTTTTTGGAGATTCACCGGGATTGACAACTTGGGCTACTCATGACATTGACGTTGGGGATAGTAAGCCTGTAAAATTAGCTCCTTACCGCATCAACCCTATCAGACAGAAAGCTCTCGATAATGAGATCAAGTATATGTTGGACCATGGATTGATCAAGAGGAGTTTCAGTGAGTGGAGTTCACCAGTTACCTTGCAGCCGAAGCCAGATGGGAAGGTTAGGTTGTGTGTGGACTTCCGGAAAGTTAACTCACTGTCTAAGACCGATGCTTATCCTTTACCTCGGGTCTTGATTCGAAAATTTTGATCCAGGGCTCAAAATTTTCCCTTGGGGAAGGGCGTGTTACGTTGTCCGCCTTTCCGTTCCCACGGGTGCAGCCGTTACAGCTGGGCTAGGGGGATTATGCAGTATGTATCCGCGTCATTCGCGGAGTTTACATTAGCGAGTGTTACAAGTTCTTTTGTTTCTTTCGTTCCTGCCACTGAGGGCAATTTTATTTAATACCATGCTGAGAATGCATTTGATTATTTTGATTGTCTTGTGTGAGCTACCAGTATATTTAATGATGTTTTGCTTGCATTAGAAGTACCAGTTTATTGTAGAGAGAGAGAGGGGCACGAATATAAGTTCTTATTAATTAATTTGATTATGCGTTCGCGCTTGGCCGTGCGCGAGCCTTGATCAGGGGCAGTCTCTTCCCAGCTAGCTTCCGTATCGTGCGTGTGTGCACACTCTCTCTCTACCCAGTCATTTTTATGCCGAGCTGGCGTTTTCATTTAAGTTTATTTTTATTCTTTTTGTTGCTGACTGAGGGAAGTAGATATTTTATTTGTTTTTGTGACCTTGTTGTCTTTGGAGGGCCAGTCTAGCTCACCGTAGTCTCTCGCTGCCTTTGTTAACGTTCCCCAACACACGTACATACACCCCCCCCCCTAACCCCTACACAGTTAATCACATCTCTTTGCTCAAGGCTAGTGAGAACCATCGTGAGCTATTAACTGCGTTCCCCCTTGGACACGGGTTAAGTAGAAAGTCGTCACCACCGGAAGTAAGTGGGAGGTGTTCCTGTATACTGTCTCGGGCGGTATTACTTCCGGTAGTGACGATAGTAGGCTAGATCTATAGGTAGGCTGTTCCGTTTATTATCAAAGTACAGAGTGTTGCGTTTTAGTTTTTCCGTTGCGCAGTTTTTCTCTAGTTTGCGGAGTGTCAGTGCCGGGGTCTGCGTTATTTTTGCAACGCAGTGGAGGCCGATCATCTAAGGCTGACTTGTCTTTTTGTAATAGCCCCGGGCTGGCGCCACCGTAACAATATATATCTATATATATATATATATATATATATATATATATATATATATATATATATATATATATACTATCAATCTATCTATCTATCTATCTATCTGTCTATATTGGTAAGAATGGAATAAATGGAATAGTACCATCCTGAAGCTGTTATCATCTTTTCATGAACTTGGAAATCAGTTTTCTTTGTTATAGTGCTGTAAATACAATGTACAGATGATGGTCATTTCTCGGGATCAGGGAACAACTCAAATAACATCCACATACAATATAAAATTACTGGGGTATTAATACTGGTGTGCGAAACTATATTTTATAAAAGTAACACTCACTTGAAGTGCTGCCTACTTCTTCCTTAGCCTTTATCATTCTTTTTCAGTCCCTGCCCTCCTCTCTTCCTATATCACCCATCTTTCTTGTCACTTCTTATTGCTTTTCTTTCCTTTACAGGTGGCTTTACGTTGAGTGACCAGCCAAATGATTTCCTGTAAGCCAAGAAACCATTTACAGCGCTGGGTGGTAACCATTTAACCAACCCATACGTGCTCCCTACGTGTCAACAAGTGGGTTGGTGGAGGGCTAATGCCCCTCCCCGTAAAACAAATAACTCAGAGTCAAATGGCCACCCCTTACGGCAATGGTTTCCAACTTGTGGGGCGCGCCCCCTTAGAGGGGCACGAAGGGCTGCCTTGGGGGGCGCGAAGGCTTGATAAAGAGGGTAATTATATTTGAAAACTATGAATTAAGGTGGAATTTTGTAATTTCTAAATATGGAGAAAATATTTCAGATATGAATAAGAAATCTAGTTATCTGAATATATAAACAATTTCAAAGATTAAGAATCTATGATATTTATTGACATGTGCCAACTATGCTAGTAAAATACAGTATTTGAGGAAGGGGGGCGCAGGGAACGTGTCATTCAGTGAGGGGGGGCGAGAATTAGAAAAGGTTGGAAACCACTGCCTTGCGGGATTATGGCGTCTGGCAATAGATAGATAGAAAACAACGAAAGTCGAGATAGAAAGGAAGGAAATTAAGTGAAGGAAGGGACAGGACAGCCAAGGTGTGGAGGGTGGGAGCTGCCGAAAAAAATGTAAGGGAAGGGAAAAACACGGAACATGTGGGGAAATTTATGGGTTGTGCAGGGGCCGGAACACGAGGATGAAAATACGGAGTGAAGCAGAGGCGGGAGGAAGAAGGCAAGTTCAACATGGCAGCAGAGAAAACATTGATAAAGAATATGAGAGGCAAAGGAGATATTCTATGGTGAAAATGACCTTCACGATGAGAAAGAGGAAGAAGATAATGATGACGATGTCGATGATTATTAATCACTCAGTGCATCACCCACGACCACCAACTAATATCAGGACAGATTACTTTCAAAATATTACACAGGCACTTCATTGTTGGCCAGTGCTTAAGTCTTCCACCAACTCTGATTCAAATAAGATAAATATTATCTGAGTTAACAGTGTCAAGTGACCTTGACATTTGACTGAATATTCTCAAAATTGAATCTATTATTTTTTTTAACTTTAGATAAATTTCCTCGTTAAAAATTAACGATAGCATGTTCCACTATTAAGTCCGCCGCGTTCATACTAAAAAGGACTGACAGATGATCATGAAGTCAGTACTTCTTGTTCACATATGGCTGTTGGAGTTTTCTGTTTGGTTTGCCTTATTGCATGATAATATACCATTCAGTGTTCTGTCGTAATTACGATAGGGTGGTTACACTGTAGATATCTGGTGTCATTTTATAAATTGGTGTTACATCTAGTCAGATGCTGGTGCTGTTGAGGCCACATTTTTATGCTGGAAGAGTGTAAGGGAGGTGGAAGACATGGAATATCAGTTACAGCCAGAAAGCTCTCTCTCTCTCTCTCTCTCTCTTAGTTAACCTGCAATCCTTTCCCTTCCCCACCACTCACCCGTACCCAAGCCCAGAAGAGCCCCCTCCTAACTCTCCTCGCCTCCTTCACTCTTCAGCTCGTAACCTGTTTCAAAGTTGCTCACATTAACAACTAACTCTCTCTCTCTGTCTCTCTCTCTCTCTCTCTCTCTCTCTCTCTCTCTCTTTCTCTCATCCAACCACCCAGTACTCAAGTGCAACATTCATATAGTCTATTCTGACTGAAAAGAGTCCCTCGGGAAATCAGAGTCATAGCCGGTATTCTCGACGGTAAGGAATTTCCTTAATATCTTTACCTAAGCGATTTATTCGGTTACTACACCTTACCGTCCTGTTTTGTGTTACATATATCCTTCCAGTATCGCAACACTCTGCATAAAAACGTACAAAAGGATATGAACTACCCATATCCAAAAATAGATCGCTAAGGAGGAGGTGTTAGGGAATTTCCTTCACCGGCGAGAATACGGGCTATTCGACCGCATTCTCATAAATAATTCTTTCCATAAACTTTTCCTTCCCATCAAAGGAATTTTCTTTTCCTTCATACCTAGATTTGCTTGAAAGGGAAAGAACATTTTTCATTTTTTGTTTTAATGCAAAAGAAGGAACCAAAGGCGAGGAGCCAGCAAACCATTCCTTCAAAGAAAAAAAAAACAATACAATAGAGAGCCAAATTCAAGATTCGTTCATTTCGAGATGCCTGGACACACTGTGTTTGAAAGACTGGAGATCATAGGAAGTAGGAAATACAGACAGAGGAAGACAGTTCCGGAGATGACCTGTTCACCTAAAAAGGCCCATCATGCAGATATCTGGTATGGTGGTGCGGTAGATTTATAAACTCCTGCTTCAAAGCGCTGCATCTCGTGTGCTGAATAATGAAAGCACAACACCTTTGATATGTAGGGGGTCGCCACCACATCCATACTGTTGGTTTGTATTCAGTCATTAATGCCATTCTAGCCAACACCACAGTGGTGTTCACTCCTCAAGACATTTTATTTTGGTAAGTAACTTTGGTGGAATATCATTATCTCTAGTCTTGTTATTCATAGATATAAGAATCACTTGTTTATCGTCCGACTCATATATTCACAGGACGCCGCTCACTTTTTTTTTTTTTTTTTTCCCATCTGGAAGACATGAGCAGAACCACTCGTGTGACCTTGATGGCAAATATCTTTTCCCTTTTCTAGGCAAATTACTAAGGATAATATATCTTGAAAAAAAAAAAAAAAATCCTCGTGTGACCCTGGCCGTAATGTAGAAGATTTGGCAGTGTCAGATCATATAAGACTGGAAGAATATCGGAGGTATATGATGATTGAATTAATCATGCGTCAGTGCAGAACGTCGTCTGCTCTGTTTATCTCTGGCTAAACATCCCTGCTGACATGAGTTACACTTGTAAAAGAGATACAAATAGCGCTTAAACATTAGTATGTCGTTGTAAATTGTATTGACAAAATTACGGTGACTTCCTTCAACGTTTTTAATATATATAGAATACAATGGACCACAATCCTGGTACGAGGCTTCTTGTTTGTATTTTTAGTTAGTTGTTTTCCAGGGAGGGGCACTAACTCTCCGCCAACCTACTTGCTGACACGTAGGGAACACGTGTTGGTTGTTTGTACGGATACAACCCAGAGTATTAAATGATTTTCTGGTTTACAGGAAATCATTTGGCTTGCCACTCAATGTACAACCACCCTGAAATAGAGTACAAGTACACCTAGTGAGTGGATGATGGGCGTCCCCATCGACGTATAGAAGGTACTGTACATGGGAGAGGGGGATGTGAACTGGGGGGTGAGGGCAATGAAATGGCGGGGGACAGGGTAACATGGACGCGATTTGTTCCTGGCCATCCCTGACGGGATTAAGACTTCTAGCAATAGATAGATAGATAGACAATGAACAGCAACAGAAAACATTGAAATTGTGTCGGGAATTTTTTAGACATGGGTCACATACTTCCTTCAACTTCCATTGATTTCTGCGGTTCGAAGGATAAATCTTTACCATCAAGCATCTCAAGAAGGAGAAGAATTTTTGACGAACATCCGTTATCTTAAAGATATCCTTCCCATGTATCTACGAGGAAGAGAAATGTTTCAGAATACTGCCAATAGTGCCATTTCCTGCAATCGAAACAGTTCCTGCAGTCGAAACGTATACAACTTTCTTCTTTTTTTTTCTTTACGTGTGAGTTATAAGAAGGTATTAATATCCTACGTTGTGTCTGATGACAAAATATGGTATATAGTACTTAATGGTGAGATGTTAAATTTAAGAAGAAAAAGAAAAAAGAAAAAGAAAGAAGAAGAGGAAAACGAAGATGACAGGGACGAAAATGAAAACGAAAAAGAAGAAGAAAAGAAGAGGAAGAAGACTAAGAAGAAGAGGAAAAGGAGAAGAAGAAGAAGTAGAAGGAGAAGAAGAAGAAGAAGGAGAAGAAGAAGAAGAAGAAGAAGAAGAAGAAGATGATGATGATGATGAGGAGGAGGAGGAGAAGGATGATGATGATGAGGAGGAGGAGGATGAAGAAGAAAAAGAAGAAGAAGTAGAGGAAGAAGAAGAAGAAGAAGAAGAACAACAACAACAACAACAACTACAACAACAACAGCTACAACATGAGTAAGATGAAGAAGAAAGACGAGGAGGAGTAGGAAGAAGAACAAGAACAACAACAAAAATGAGTAGGAAAATGAGGAAGTTACATTAATGGCTATCAACAGCACGACGTCATTAAGGCATACATTCAAATTTTGCTGCATCCATATCATCTTCCAGACAACAACATGTAATAATCAGATTTACTCTCCACGTCCCTATTTCATTTTTAGGTACTAGCAGGGTGGCGTAAGGAGGACCTCGCCCAAAGACCTGTTGACAGGCCCGGGATTCGAATACGGGATATTGGCTGCCCGATAGTGTTGTATATTATCACTACAATATAGAAAAGAAAAAAATTCTTCTAAAATTATTGTTAAGAAATAGAAATGGCAAAAGGTCACAGATAAGAGATGAAAAAAGCACAGAAACATAAGAGCATTCAGGATGAGAGGAGATTCTGGGACCTATACCCATTACTACATTCCACACTTTAACCACAAACTTGTAGCTGGTGGCATGAAGTAATGGGTATAGGTCTCTAAAATAATCTCCTCCCATCCTGAATGCTCTCTTGTTTCTGTGCATTTTTCATCTCTTATCTGTGCACTTTTGCCATTCCTACTTCTTAACAATAAATTTTAGAAGAATTTTTTTTTTCTATTTTATCAAATTTTTATCAAAGTATAATTATTCTAAAACCAAGTGTTAGATTTGGATTGTTACATGTATAGCACACTGAAATACTAAAATGAGCGTGCCTTCAAATGAAAACAGGTGTTTTGGTACATTCCATAACTGTAGGAGAGCTGTAGCTAACCAATGTTGCACAAAATGGCCTACTTACGAGTGACCGCGATGCGGTTTTCTGACCATAATTCGCGAACCGTATCCTGAATACTTTTCTGAACATGAAAAGAAACATCCACGCTTGACAAGCTGCATTTTGGGGTATAGTACGCTCCCGTGAGCCTTTTTGTTTTGGAGTTATGACTGATGACGAAGAAAGAACAAAAGAACAAAATCGATATTTCTGCGGTTCAATTCTGTGACTCCTACTAAGGTTAGTAAGATTTTGAGAGTACAGTAGTTTTGCACTTGAATACCGAAGGTCTTTTAGTTCATAAGCTTCGAACTAAGCTTTACGACCGTTTTCGGGCTAATGCACCTACTGTATACCATATAGGATGAGACGCCAGTTAGAACCTGCGCCATTCCTGCTTACGGAGTGCAACCGCACTCCGTGATATCCACATCTGGGTGCATGCAGTGGGGGCCAAGCTGGGCCGAAAGTATTGTACGTTCTTCATACACAATATTTTCTTTTAAGTGTGTATGAAGCAGATCCAAGTAGGGCCAAATGTGTTCTATCTTCCCATTAAACAGTATTTCCAAGCGCGGGTGTAGGCAGTAGATCCAAGTAAGGCCAAATGTGCTGTATCTTCTCTGTAATCTTAACCATATGTGGCAAAAATTCTTCCAAATCACCACTTTAAGGCACTGAGAAAGACATTTTAGCCTCTCTCTCTCTCTCTCTCTCTCTCTCTCTCTCTCTCTCTCTCTCTCTCTCTCTCTCTCTCTCTCTCTCTCTCTCTCTCATTATATACCCGTCACTCTCTCTACTTTCTCGCCAATGTCCTCGTGTAAAGCATCTCTTGACATTTAGGCCAGACGAGATTGGCAGGGGGGGAGAAAGGTCTGGGGATGAGAGAGAGAGAGAGAGAGAGAGAGACAGACAGACAGACGGACGGACAGAAAAGGGTGGGGGGGAGTTTTACAGGAAAGACATGGAAACGAGAGAAATGAAAAAGAATGAGAGACAGAGCCAAACAGACAGACAGACGGACAAAAAGGGGTAGGGAATTTTATAAGGAAAGCAAGGATGCGAGAGAAATGAAAAAGAATGAATATATAGTACAGTAGGATTGGGTGAGAGACAAATACGAAGAAAAAGAAGAGGTGGTGGTGGTGGAGGAGGAGGAGGAGGAGGAGGAGGAGAGAAAGAAGAAAAAAGTAGAACTAGTAATCTGTCTACTACTTGTGTAGCCACAATAAGGAAGCTGCACCATAACTATTTATAGTATATAACGTATGATGTTTTGGCATCATAAACAAGTCTGTGACCTTTAAAAGTAGTTCACGGTCATTCATATTTGGAGCATGTACTTATATTAACCTAAGGTAGCTTCTTGTATAATATCAACAAGATCTGACAACAAAGATGTGGGAGAATGCATGGGTACATTTTACATTTGTCTCAATAACTGGCTAACTGAACGCTTAACTGTAACCATATTCCTTTCAGATAATAAAAAGGGCCATAGCTATATTTCTGTAAAATTACAGCTTTACAGCTTGTTTGGTTTTCTCTAAACCCTCCGACAAAGGAAACATTGTGCAGATTTGAATTCGATACTTTCCACTAGGCTAAATGGCAAAATAAGCCAAAATTCTTCCCACCCTTTTTTGTCATAGGAGCTTCAACAAAATAGCTGTATCACAATTAGTTTCTGATATATTTCAATTTCAAATATGCAATTTTTGCACACACACACACACACACACACACACACACACACACACACACACACACAAAAGTACATGGCCTTCATAAATAGGTTAAGGTCATTTATATTTGGCACAAGTTCATGGGGTACTCTAGGGTACCTTCCTGTATAATATCATCAAAATGTAAGAAAGAAAATGCATAGAAAAATAATAAGAAAACAAAAAACTTTGCCATTTATATGGCGAAGCTTAAATAAAGACGAGGGGAAGAAGGGGCAGGATAAAGAGCATCAGGAAGGGGATGGGGAGGACTTGTGAGATGTGGGCCCGTAAATTTACCATCAGCATTTCAGGTTGATCTTAAAGACTCAGTAATACTACTTGGATGCTTTATTGGGAGCTTAGATGCTATACCCACGGAATGTAGTTGATCTCTAACTCTCATACAATCTTTCAGGGAACATGTAGAGAGTTTCCTTGGTGTGTGTGTCGCCCAGTGTCGCCCCTACACTGTTTGCAGATAGAACTGTCTCTACAGCAGAATTTGCAAGAGGTCTGAAAGCCTCTGCGGATTCATGACATTAAACCACATTTGATTCATGATGGATAAGCAACAAGCATCCACTTGCTTACAGAGGAGGAGGAGAAGGAGGAGAAGGAAGAGGAGGAGGAGGAGAGCAAATGCAGGAACAACAAACGCAACAACAGCAGCAACAACAACAATAAAGACAATAAAGACAACAATAAAGAGCAGCAATAAAAACAACTACAAGTACAAGCCGTCTAATACGGGGTATTTACTAACCGATAATTTCTGTCTTCTCACTACAAGTTACAGTATATCCACAGGTAGGTGCATGGAGAGGGTCCAAGTCGGGCCGAAAGAGCTCCACATTCCAAATACACAATATTTTCTTTTAGTGGTGTATTAAGCAGATCCAAGAAGGACTGAAAGTGTTCTGTCTTCTCAGTGAACAACATTTCCATATGTGGGTGTGTGAAAGAGATTCAAGTTTGGCCAAAACTGTGGTTTCTTCTCAGCAATCATTTGCATGTGTGATAAAAGTCCTTCCAACTTGCCACTTGTAAGGCATTGAGAAACATATTTTAGTCTCTCTCTCTCTCTCTCTCTCTCCCTCTCTCTCCGGGGAGCCTTTCCTCTCACTCCCCATCCCCGGAGAGCCTTTCCTGCGTAAACACCAATATAAAGACGGGTATACTAGTCCCAAGGGCAGAGAGAGAGAGAGAGAGAGAGAGAGAGAGAGAGACAGACAGACAGAGAGAGAGAGACAGAGAGAGACTGATACATTGATGCAGACACACAAACAAAGCAGAATTAAAACACAAGCAGACGAAAAGATAGAAAAACAGACATAATTACAGACAAACGGGCAGACAACAGAAGGACTGACAAAAAAAAAAAAAAAATCGAGGAAAAAACAAAACATCATAAAACTGTGACTCAAAACTCAAACCCAATCAAAATCCAGTAAGACCTCAGAGTGAAGGCCAAGGGAGGAGAAATACACAGGTATAAAATGTACAGGTGAAATAAATCGCCGTACTGGTGAAGGGAAGACAAGAAAAAGAGTAACGAAAGTGAGAGAGTTGGGGGAAGAGAGGAAAGGGAAGGGAACGGAGGAAACTATCTGAAAATAAATACTACTACCACGACTATAAAAGAGAAGCAACTGTAACCACCACTACCACTACTATTCCTGCTGCTGCTGCTACTA
>NC_137042.1:55000-57500 GCF_032717465.1 Coenobita brevimanus
TCACGTTGAGAGAGAGAGAGAGAGAGAGAGAGAGAGAGAGAGAGAGAGAGAGAGAGAGAGAGAGAGAGAGAGAGAGAGAACTAGGCTCTCCACGCCCCTCACATCCTCTGTTACAATAGTCGTAAGGATAGGAAATAAAGGCACAGTAATCGGTAAGAACAAACATGAAAGTAATTTTTCGAAAGAGGGAATATGAAATACGTAACACATTTCCTCTTTATAATCACCATCATCATCTACATCGCCTTCCTCGCCATTATCATCATCATCGACACGCTTCCTTTTCCCATGTAAGAGATTAAATAAGGCAGAATCTAGAAACAGAGGAAAAGAAAGGAAGTAATTGGGAGAAATATCAAAAGCATTCTCAGACTAATAGGTCACAGAATCATTCACTAATTAATCATTCACTCCTACAGAATCCTTGCTCTAAATTACAATCAAACTGTCTAGATATATTTGAGGGTCTGTAGTTTTATTTACAAACTGGCTTCGGTTACAGATGTTACCTATATCTATGTTTCTTTATCTGACGTAAATGGGCAAATTACACAAAGGAAATATTAACTTGTGGTTGTATGGATTTCAATGAGCCTTCCTTGTGAGGTAGGCATGAGTCTCCTTGGTTGCTAGCCAAATAGATCCTCAATTCAGACTTGACTTGGTCATTAACCGAGTTGAAATGGGTTAGAGATCTTGGTTACGTTGGGACAAATGGACTACTATGTAGTTATTCCGTAGAGTGCCAAGTTGCAAAAAGGTACCAAATGATTGTCCCGTGATTATTCATCGATAAATCATCTTCCTTTTCTGGCTTATTAAATTATTCTAATCTTTGATTCTCATCTTATTTAACCCATCCAAGCCGTTGGTGATAGTTTATATATATATATATATATACATATATATATATATATATATATATATATATATATATATATATATATATCCCATAGGAGCCCAGTGTCCCGAGTATTGGACACAACTGGGATTTTTCAAGTCTTTATAAAGTAGGGAACCCCCGGGAATGGACCTATGAGCTTTGGAACAATGAGCCGATAGGCGGAGGGCGGTACGCTTGGTACCCTCCCAGTGCAGTGCCTCGCCCAGCACCCCTGGGATCCAGTGAGTTAATGACTGGCAAACCTATCAGTCTCTTTAACCCATTATGAGCCCAGTGTCCCGAGTATTGGACACAACTGGGATTTTTCAAGTCTTTATAAAGTAAGGAACCCCCGGGTAGGGACCTATGAGCTTCGCGACTATGAGCCGATAGGTGGAAGGCGGTACGCTTGGAACCCTCCCGGTGCAGTGCCTCTCCCAGCACCCCTGGGATCCAATGGGATATATATATAAAACACGTTGTTATTCACAATAGGAGAAACTTTCTGAATTGCAGAGGTAAAATATAACCTTCAGTTACCCCGTCGCCACCAACGTTCTCCCCAGCACATAACACAATCATCTGGAGGCAGCAAGAATTGATCAGTAATGCCAGTAACCTTAATGGATTGCTAAATCTACCACCTCTCAGACGAAGAATTTCTGTGACATTTACATACCATACATTTTCTCCACTTTTTTTTTTTTTTTCAGTCTAGGTGATATTTCGTGAACTGGAGGAGTAGGATGCAAATGTTATGTACTCTAGTAAATTTGTTTGGTAATAGGAAGAATATATTAAAAAACACATGAGTCAGGATAATGCGAAAGTTGAAAGTGTTCTGTTTTAGTAAAGTTTACATTAACCAATCTCTCGAACTGTTCACTTACCTTCATTTCATCTGCTTTGTTGGTTAGGGAGACAAATGAGGAACATTTGTTAGGCCGGCAGTACAGCTACCGGGCATTAACTGTGCCACTGCGTGAAGTGTCCCTCGCAATCAGCTCATCATAAGAAAATACAAGACATAAAGTGGATACTGACAAATAGACAAACAGACAGGCAAGCAGACAGACAGGCAAGCAGACAGACAGGCAGACGCAGAAACAGAGGGACAGACACAGACCGACCGACGGAGAAATAACAATATCATCCTAAGAGAGAGAGAGAAGGGGGGGGGGGAATATCAGCCACCCCACTTTAACCCATGGAAGGGCCTTTTCATCTGTAATATTTTCGTACTCTGTCCTCTTAGCCTCTTTTTCTGTCGTTGCACATCAAAGATGACAGGATTTTTGTTGCTCTCTCTCTCTCTCTCTCTCTCCAGCATTCCACATTTTTTTCTCTCTCTGGCTCAACTCTCGATTTCTTCTCTCCTCGCTTTCCTCACATTATTTTTCACTTGCTTTCCTTGATGAAAATTTTTTGTATTTTTTTTTCAGTCATTTTTACATAGTCTCTGTCTGTGTAGCGATGAATGCGCGTTACTATTTATTTTTCATTTGAGATTTCAGCATTGTCAGTCATATGCTTATGTCTACTTGTTTTGCCTGAATAGTCTTATTTTTCTTTCTTCATATTTTCTTATTTTTCTTTTGATTCGTCTTATTGCCACTG
>NC_137042.1:60000-86287 GCF_032717465.1 Coenobita brevimanus
CCCCCAACACAAACACTCACGTCTCTCTCCACTCCAGCCCTCCATCTCCTCCTCGCTCCAACTGGAATATCTCCAGACCAAATACACTGGAGGAGATGCAGGAATTTTTTTTTTTTTCCGCAGTCGATTAAGACACTTTGTCCGGTGCAGGGTTTATATTGGCATAGTTCCCCCCCTCAGAAAAAAAAAAGTGTGTATGTGTGTGTGTGTGTGTGTGTGTGTGTGTGTGTGTGTGTGTGTGTGTGTGTTCGTGAGTGCGCATGTGAGTGGCTGTGTTTCTTTGTGTGTGTGTGTGTGTGTGTGTGTGTGTGTGTGTGTGTGTGTGTGTGTGTGTGTGCTTCTTTGGTTATGTGTGTGTCTGTGTGTGAGAAAGAGAGAGAAAGTGGCAGACAAAGCCAGCCAGCCAAGACAGAGCCTCTATTTTACGATAAGAAATCATTTCCTGTCCTCGGCGCGTCACTCTCCTTCAGATCAGCGAAGATTTCGGGGATTGGCACACAGAAATCCACGAGAATGAAAGGGACGGCAGCTGGCGTCTGGCTTGCACACACACACACTGCCTCTCTCTCTCTCTCTCACACACACACACACACACATGCAAGCACAAACATGCACGTTCCCTCTCCCTTCCTGTGTTCCCATTCCGGTTTTGCTGCGACCGCCCCCTCTCCCACTTCCATTCTCATCACTCACCTTCTTCTCTCTCTCTCTCTCTCTCTCTCTCTCTCTCTCTCTCTCTCTCAGATGCACCATACACAAGCACTCATAGAAATATAATTATCGTCTCCCTGCCTCTTCCTGTACGTGTCCCTCTTCCTCTTCCTCATCCTCTACATCTCTCTCTCTCTCTCTCTCTCTCTCTCTCTCTCTCTCTCTCTGCATATATATAGATAGATAGATAGATGGTTAGATAGATAGATATAGATATATAGATATAGATAGATTGATTCATTGATAGATAGATAGAGATGTGTGTGTGTGTGTGTATGTGTGTGTGTGTGTGTGTGTGTGTGACGGTGAACTTGATAGAGCGATTGAATTTTGTGCTGAAGGAGGAAGAACGGAGAAGGAAATCGATGATATGAGAGAGAGAGAGAGAGAGAGAGAGAGAGAGAGAGAGATGCTGACTGAATCTATAAATATGTATAGTATCAAGGGACAATAATGAAGAAGAAGTAAGGCCACCATGCAGAGGACAGGGAGAGTGAGAGACTGGGCAGGATATTGCGTTAGACTTTAGTGATGGACTGGCTATACCTCATACCAATTAATCTGGCCAGGTATGTATGGCAACACTGCTCCCGCCGAGATTCTGATTGGCTGGAGGTGTTTGTTAGATTTCGTTGTTGCTTAAACCGATACTCTCTTTATTATCAGATGTGATGCTGAGTTTGTGGACAGTACAATCGTCAAAAACAATAAGAAATCCGTTATATACTTAACAACAATGAAATTTGCTTAGGAAGATAGAGATATGAGCCAACAATGTATTACAATAGTCCAAGTCAAGGTCAGCATTCGAACAATTCCTTAATATCTCCAACACTCCTTAATATAACAGAAAATTAAGGAAACCTGCATAATCTAAGCGGTGGGTTAACACACATTTAAATTAAAAGATCAGTCCGCACCCTTAAATCGAGCCACAACTCTGAATAATTAAAAATTCTAATGAAAAGATGAGTTCTGTGGGGAGGGAGGTATGAAAAAATCAAGGAAATCAAAGTAGGCTAAAGGAAAACTATTTCATTATATCTCCTCTAGTATCACAGCACGGATTGATCCTAAAATTTCAATGTGTTATACCAATGCTTAGATTATGCAGGTTTCCTTAATTTTCTGTTATATTGCGGAGTGTCGGAGATATAAAGGAATTGTTCGAATGCTGACCTTGACTTGGACTATTGTAATACATTGTTGGCTCATATCTCTATCTTCCTAAGCAAATTTCATTGTTGTTAAGTATATAACGGATTTCTTATTGTTTTTGACGATTGTACTGTCGACAAACTCAGCATCATATCTGATAATAAAGAGAGTATCGGTTTATGCAACAACGAAATCGAACAAACACCTCCAGCCAATCAGAATCTCGGCAGGAACAGTGTTGCCATACATGCCTGGCCAGATTAATTGGTATGAGGTATAGCAGAATGTGTCAGAGTGAGGGAGTGCCCAGTAGACTGTGTTAGAGGGAGGGACTGGCCAGGAATGCGTGTTAGAATGAGTATCTGACAAGGAGAGTGTTAAGGAAAGATTAATAAGGAGAGTGTTAGTGAGAAACTGACTAGGAGAGTGAACGAAAAAAAAGGCTGACTCGTAGAGGGTATGTGTGAGAGACTGACTGCGAGAGTGACTGGAAGTGAAAAACTGTTTGAAAATGTATAGAAGAGTGAGAGACTGACTGGAAGTGTATGAATAAGAGACTGATTAGGAGAGCATGTGTGAGTGAGAGACTGAATGACAAACTGTATAAGATTTAGATGGTGGGAAGGAGAAAGAAAGAAATTCTGAGAACAACATGGAGAGATAAGGGACGAGAGTATGTAAAGAGAACTGTGAGGGTGAATGAGTAGGAACAGAAATGCCAGGCGGTCCTTTCGTCTAGGCCGCCCCTTTCTGGATGCGGCGTAGGGCAATAAGTAGAGTAAGGTAGCTGAAGCTTTGGATAATTACTGTGAACTGACATACAAAAAAATTACTGAATCTTGCCATGCTGATTGTGAAAGATGATATATCAGTGTACAGAAGTAACTAGATAGCACTCAGAGAGTGCATACCTCCACCAAAGCCTATACCAGACAACTCGGATCACCTTCAAAATATAAACAACTCTTCCTAGGCCCACGATCCACATGTCCGCAAAATTTCATTGAAATCCATCAATAACTTTTTTGGATATCTTGTGGACAAACAAACTTGAAAACAATCCTGAACCGGGACTTGAACTCGGATCACCACCAACATTTATTAATCTTTTTCTTAGCCTATGACCCTAACATCCACAAAATTTCATTAAAATTCATCAATAACTTTTTGAGATATCTTGTTGACAATAAAAAAAAAAAAAAAGACAACCAGGGGTGGGGGTAATGAGGAAGACGAAAATCAAATACTCCGAGCATAACTCTATTAATAATATTATACTACAAGGTAATAATAATAATGATGATGATGAAGATGGTGATGATGATGGTTGTAATAATAATAATAATAGTAATACTATAATGATGATGATGATGATGATGATAATAATAATAATAATAATAATAATAATAATAATAATAAAGATAATAACAACAACAATAATAATAATAATAATAATAATAATAATATCAAAAACAACAACAATAATAATAATAATAATAATAATTTCGTAATGGAAGTATGGCTGTGCTCACGATATTACTTGCAGAAGAAGTATTGCACATTTAAATGTGAATATTAAAATGATTTTCCGACACATCAAACCAAAAGACATATTCTTGAAAAGTTACAAGTTTGGGACTCTGATGTCGAAAAATAGTCTACACAGCATAATTTGTACCAACGTTGTGGTACAGTATATGTAAATCATCATCACCACCACCATCATCATCATCATCATTATCTTGTACAGTATATACAATTCATCATCTTCATCATAATTATTAACTCAACTGAAATGTAGACTTACGGGAATGTGTGATCAGGAAACGAGAGAGAGAGAGTGTCACGGGGTTTTTATAATATCACGGTAATTTTAGAATAAATGGTTAAATATTATTTAATTTGATAATAATATTCAATAATATTGAAGAGCAGAGACAATGATTGTCTTGCTACATCAAGCAACGATTACTTTACGCTGATTTGCTAAGATTCTCAAGAACGAGAATTTATAAACTTTCTCAACAGTACACAGCAGAGACTAATTACTCACAATTGCTGAATTACTGTACTGTTAGCCTCTGGAGAAAGTTACATCACCCCTGACAATAAATAACTAATACTAACATCAGGTTCTTGCCGATGCTTAACTCCCAGATGGCACAACGGATATTAAGTTAAAACAACAAGACTGGTCTAAGTACCAGTTATGAAAGCAAACGTTTATGCAAGCTAGGAGCTATATGGAAAATAAGCTTAATTATGGAAAAATGAAACAAGATTTTTACTTTACATTAAGCTCGAGAAAGGAACTGTTAAATTTATTAATTACAAAAAATAAATTTAACGTTACATTTCAAATCAATGAGACGCACTCACTCACTCTCACACGAGCTAAATACTTACGTCTAGAAAAAAAAACACCTTAATTAAACTCTTATAACTAGTAAATACACAAAAGAAATACTATAGTCGATGAATGCTGCGTATCACCAGATGGGTGGGAGGACTGGATTAACTGTGAAGTGGAGTTTGGGTACTAGCTGACCTCTCACACTGCTAACACAGGACCTTCCTCCGTCACAACAAACACAAGACTGACTAAGTCGTGGGAACAAAGCGGAGCACTCGGCCGCATTTTTTTAACGGTCGAATGAGCAGGGGCGAACAATAAAAAACAATAGTATCGCTCAGTACAGCACTTAGTGACGTGCATTAAATCGGTCACTCTTTGAAAACGGTGACGAATTATTTGAAAAGTATACTCCGAAATGGAGGGAGAAACGGTTAGCTGAGCGATACACAGTGAGTTTTCCACTAATAGTTCGTGGCTTCTCACAAAAAGGAAATGTCGCGAATTGATTCGTGACATTACGCCCCATGAAAATTAAATCTTTCTTCCTTCAGAAGAAAGATTTCAATATAGATACATATAAATACTAACTCAGTCACACAAGATTCACACTGTGGTGTGTGTGCTATCCTGCTACAGGAGTATGTCGCAGTCGCCAGTGAGCGAAAAAACCTCGTATTTACGTTAATAGAAACAAGCTTGAGGGAAAAACTCCGTGACGACTGTGAAAATCCTGTACTCAGGTCAAACTGAGCGAAAGTTCGCTACATTTACATTAACAACTAATTGTTATGTAGTGTTGTGTATGTAATACACGGTGTAGGTGTGACAGTTGTAGTGTAACTGTACCTACGTGTAAAATGACACAGTAATACAAATTTATAGTAAAATCATGATGACGAGGCAGAAGAGAAGGGGCGGCAGCATGCAACAGGAACGGCCAGCTGATCTGCACGGCAATGCTGCACCCACCAGCTACACCTGCGAAAAGAATTAAGGTGGAGCATCAAAACTGTTATTTCTGTCTCTCTCTCTCTGCCTAGCAATCAGTACTTGTCATTATTAACCAGGAAACGTAATTCTTGAATTCACAAATTGCTTAGAACCCTTATAGCTTACTGGTTAACGCTTTCATTATTAACCAGGAAACGTGCCAGTTCTTGAATTCACAAATTGCTTAGAACGGGCAGTTTACTGGTTAACCTAACATTATTAACCAGGAAACGTGCCAGTTCTTGAATTCACAAATTGCTTAGAACGGGCAGTTTACTGGTTAACCTAACTCTACACTTACGAGTAATACAGGAAGCTGAAAATCGCTACGCAATCTCGGGCAGGTCACGTTTTAACACCCACCGTGGGTGTGAACACTCATGTGGGTAATGTGCATTCTCCGGGAATCCTCAGAGAGGCCCACAGCTCGAGACATTCCACAAGGTAATTCATACACAGCCTCGGACTGTCTCTGCAAGGTTCTCAAACTTCCCCCTTAACTTATGGTATACATGTATGTACAAGCCCTGGATATACTGTGTCCTGTAGGGCCAACGAGTGAGACGTCTGGTCTACACTTTTAACTGGGAACCAGGCTGGTCCTTGGATTACTCAAATCGCTTAGGATGCCTATCACGGAACCCAACATACAACAGTTGCTAGTTAGTAAGCAGCTAGTAGGTGAGACATCAGGTCTACACCCACATTATCACTATCCTGTCTCTCAACTGACTCAGAGATTACAGGTGTGGTTAGAAACGGCACAGGAAGGGCATGTCCCTGATTAGTGGTGTTACTTTGACACACACTGCAGGAACGGACAAAACTATCTATGTCTCGTCCCATCCCTGGCCAGAAAAGTCAGCTCGGATACGGCCCTGGGTCTTCCTTTTGCCCATGTGACCTCCTGAGGCTGAACAATGACCCCATTGTAACACTGCTAGGCGGTACTTGGCGGGAACGACAAACTGCAGTCGAACCTCGCCCTCGGGTGTTCGTGACTCACGGTAGAGCCGTCCTTGTTTACGAAGGAACTTGGCTCGACCTCCCCGTGAATACTTTATCACTCGACCCTTTTGTTTGTTCCGCACGGTAGCAAGTGTCGGGTCAGAATGTTGTTCTTGCACAACAAGTTGACTACACATCAGATCTTGCGGCGATTCAATGATCACTGGGGTGACACAGTCTGGAGCCTCAGTCATGGCTCGTGTTACCGCAGCAGCCGAAGTCTGAGTAGCGTCATCGGAGCAACTATCCTTGACTCCATTAATATTTCCAATGATGAGTTCAAATAAAGGTTCCGGCATGACAACTGCAAGTGTCATACCAGTATAAAATGGAGATGCCACCTGGATACATGCCTCAGGGAACAATCTCACTGATCCATCAATAAGCTTTGCATGATCTGTCGACCTGTATACTGCTCAGGCCGAACTAAACTCTGCTTAACAGAGCAACCTGAGGAACCATTGTCTCTCAGGACCTTCACAGGAATTCCTCCCACAAACCCTGGCTGAACGAGGAAGGTACTGTCACCTGTGGGAGGGTCTGTGGAGGAAGCAGCTAGCCACTCATGAGGCTGCTGAATTGATGTGGCAAACATTGTGCCTTGAGGGTTATATTGGGAAGATGGAACATTGGCCATCTGTGGAGGGGGGTTCACTGTCACTGTGGGACTAGTGAACTGTGGGGAAGTACCCACACTGGTAGGGACGAGACCACCAGGCTGCTGCTGAGGAATGAAGGCTGCATTAGCTTCCTGCCTCTTTTGAGCTGGTGGTGAAAAAGTTTGTCCCGACGGTCGGTTGCGTGGCTGATACTGCTGCTGGTTAGGGTACTTGTACCTCTTCCACTCAGGTTTCTGAGTGTTTTGCCCCTGGTCCTTCCACTGCGGTTTTGGACCTTGGCCATTATTCTGAGAATGGCCTTGTTGCTGGGATTCAGTCTGAGACGGCTTCCCAGACTTAGCAGTATCTTTCCTGCTCCAGGTGTTTTGCTTACGAGCTTGATACCCGTATGCAGTAAAGAATGCGTCAGCCTTCTCTACCATTTGGCTGGCATCTTTCACCTGGCAGATCTTAAGCTGTGCTATGAGCTCAGCAGGCCACGACCTCTCTAGCTGTGTACGCAGCATAAGGTCAATTATCCCCTCACGCGTGGAAGGAGTTTCATCTTTCTCCATCCACTCACCTAGGTAAGCAGTAAGACGGTCGAGGAACTGAACAGCTGTCTCCTTGTCTTGGAGACGAGCTCGCATGAACTGAGCTTTGGCGTCGTCTACTGTGAGACCATAGGCCTTAATGAGTGCAGCTTTCATCACTTCATACGTGAGATTGTCTCCACGAATTCTGTGGAGAATATCGAGGGCAGGGCCCTCAAACAGGCTAAGAAACTGAAGCCGCTTAGCTGCATCATCGAGCTGGTAAAGCTGAGCCATGTCTTCAAATCGAGCTATGTATGGCTCGATTCGCTCGCCATCTTTGTATGGGGGAAGCTTGATGTGTGGGGTCGCCATAACATGTGCAGGGAGAGCGCTCGTGGAGCTTGAACCAACTGCACCAGATGTGTCTGAACCCAAGGAATCTCGCTTGAGCTTCAGCACTTCAAGTTCATGTTCTCGTTCTTTGTCTCGTTGTTCACGCTCGTATTCGCGCTGTTCTCGCTCTTGTACTAGCTCGTGTTCGCGCTGTTGTCGCTCTTTTTCTAACTCGAGCTCGCGTTGTTTTTGTTCGTGTTCACGCTGTTTTTCGCGTTCCTCACGCTGTTGTCGCTCGTATTCGCGCTGTTCTCGCTCGTACTCGCGCTGAATCCTACGCTCTTCACGAGCATCTTTCTCACGTTCTTGCTCGTAATTGAACCGTGAGAGAACGTAACTCTGTATTTTCTCTGGGTCTGTGAGACCAATATCTTTGGCTTCCTGTACATAAGCACTGGCTGCCATGATGCTAGCTCAATTTACTAAGTAACTAGCGACTCAGTACTGATTGCTGCTTCGCAAACGAATGCTAATAAACAAATAAAGAATACAGACACAAGCTAGTGGTGACCAGTCTTATCTAGTTAACTGGCAAAAATTAAAGCAAAAATGCAAATGATTGGGAAGACTCAATAATAAAGACAATGGGTACGCTGACTTCCCAGAAGCGAATAAAATCGTCTGGCGTTACCAAGAATAAACTAGAGTTAAGTACTCTATTGATTAATAAAGCAAAAACTCACTTGCTAAATTAACGGTAAACACCAGTAAACTTGTGTCTATAAACTTTAATGATAAATACCTAAATATGAATGAGTGAGCACTATCTCGTGAATAGCTTTAGAGCTAGGAGTTAATATCCTGGAATGAGGTCGCCAATTGTCACGGGGTTTTTATAATATCACGGTAATTTTAGAATAAATGGTTAAATATTATTTAATTTGATAATAATATTCAATAATATTGAAGAGCAGAGACAATGATTGTCTTGCTACATCAAGCAACGATTACTTTACGCTGACTTGCTAAGATTCTCAAGAACGAGAATTTATAAACTTTCTCAACAGTACACAGCAGAGACTAATTACTCACAATTGCTGAATTACTGTACTGTTAGCCTCTGGAGAAAGTTACATCACCCCTGACAATAAATAACTAATACTAACATCAGGTTCTTGCCGATGCTTAACTCCCAGATGGCACAACGGATATTAAGTTAAGACAACAAGACTGGTCTAAGTACCAGTTATGAAAGCAAACGTTTATGCAAGCTAGGAGCTATATGGAAAATAAGCTTAATTATGGAAAAATGAAACAAGATTTTTACTTTACATTAAGCTCGAGAAAGGAACTGTTAAATTTATTAATTACAAAAAATAAATTTAACGTTACATTTCAAATCAATGAGACGCACTCACTCACTCTCACACGAGCTAAATACTTACGCCTAGGAAAAACACCTTAACTAAACTCTTATAACTAGGAAATACACAAAAGAAATACTATAGTCGATGAATGCTGCGTATCACCAGAGGGGTGGGAGGACTGGATTAACTGTGAAGTGGAGTTTGGGTACTAGCTGACCTCTCACACTGCTAACACAGGACCTTCCTCCGTCACAACAAACACAAGACTGACTAAGTCGTGGGAACAAAGCGGAGCACTCGGCCGCATTTTTTTAACGGTCGAATGAGCAGGGGCGAACAATAAAAAACAATAGTATCGCTCAGTACAGCACTTAGTGACGTGCATTAAATCGGTCACTCTTTGAAAACGGTGACGAATTATTTGAAAAGTATACTCCGAAATGGAGGGAGAAACGGTTAGCTGAGCGATACACAGTGAGTTTTCCACTAATAGTTCGTGGCTTCTCACAAAAAGGAAATGTCGCGAATTGATTCGTGACAGAGAGAGAGAGAGAGAGAGAGAGAGAGAGAGAGAGAGCACAAAAGAAATTCAAAGTGCCTGCCCAGTGAAATAAGCACACAGCTCATTCACACACCATTCACCACTGCAAAATCTCACGTCCTCTTCACAGTAAAGCCAGTCTGTACATATTGCTTTATCGTGTTCTGCATAGATACGTTTCACATACACCTGTGGGATAGAGTCATTGCTTTGGCTATAAAGGTATACAGGGGTGAAGCTACTGATCTGTATTCTCGTCAGATAATGAAGCTCCCTAACACCTCTTCCTTAGAGGTTTTGTTGTGAATATGGCTGATTAATACCCTCTTATATATTATGTATGCGGAGTAAGGTGACATCAGAAGGATTTACATAATAGCGAACAGGGCAGTAAGGTGTATTAATAAAAATATATCGCTTAGGAAAGGGTGTTAGAGAGCTTCCTTAACCAACGAGACTACTGGCCATTGTTCTTCAGTTCCAAATCACATCCATAGTTTCCTCAGCGTCGATCTCTCTCTCTCTCTCTCTCTTCATGATAATTTACCATATTAGTCATATTTTCGGAGCAGTTCGTCTACACTAATCCTCATATCCAATCACAAATACCCACCTCATTATCATATCTTCATGCATTCTCTTTACGTGTCCGGATCTTCTATGCACACTCTCGTCTACTCTTTAATTATATAATAGATTTTCGTACTACACGTGTCTCAAGAATTCCCTCTGCTTGTGATCTTATCTACTCATATTTCCATTGCCCTCACTCTTTCCTTTTTTTATATATTAACAGAGTATAATAACCCAAACTTAATGTAAGATCTAACAACTCTTCATGGAGTCGTCTTGTAACTTTCCTTCTTCCTGGGTATGTTGGTCAAGTGGTTAGAGAAACTCTTGAGTAAAAGAACATGATTTCGATACTTTTTTGACACGAAATAGTTCAGTTGTTTGAAATTTGTCAAAAAGTGATTCTTCCGATCTTCCATTAAAATCATCGAAATGCCATGAAAACGATTTCCGTTAACCTCATTATACCAGTCCTGAATGAAAGAGCCCTGACTTGCTTTCCACATGGACGGTGGCTATTAGTGTCAAAGTCGTGCTGGTGAATGTTTGTGGCACGTAAGAGGGATTGGTCTCAGGAAATACAGTGTTATTTGCATGTCTAGAGTCAGACAAAAAAAAATCTGGCATCTGATTCATATAAATTCTTTCACATTAACATTAATTTTTCTTCCATAAGATACTTTTCCCTTCTACTTCCCCACCTTGCACCGAGGTACAGTGTCTAATATCTATCCACCAGTTCAAGTCT
Source organism: Coenobita brevimanus (assembly GCF_032717465.1). Classification (NCBI taxonomy): domain Eukaryota; kingdom Metazoa; phylum Arthropoda; class Malacostraca; order Decapoda; family Coenobitidae; genus Coenobita; species Coenobita brevimanus. Next base: position 70,921 of record NC_137042.1, read on the forward strand.
CCCTCAGTTCATCAGCACATTATAACTCTTAGAAACAGTCATTTTACTTAGAAGACAGGTGGTAATGGAATTAAAGAAACCTCTATCGTCCATAAAAAGAGGACGAGTGTAAGCTGAATGGGAGCTTAACTAGTTGACGAAGCCACAAAAGTAATGCGTCTCTTCCTACATAATTACAGTCTTTATACCCAACTCGTAATGCTCTTCTTGATTTCTCATATAGGACAGCAATTGTGTTGGTGAATAATAATAACATTATAGTTAAAACTTCAGCAAAGGAAATAAAACAGAGACGGTTAATACTGATAAAAATAATGGGAGAAAATGTACTAAAGGGAAATTATATGCACTTACCCATCTTTAGGTAGGCCTGGGCAGAGTGTTGATTACACTGAGGTTAAGGAGCACGTTTTAAGGATATATTATGTCAGAATCTGTGTCGTCATCCACAGTTCTCCCATGAATGATTATCCTTAGTACAACTTCAAAGTAATTTTATATAGTCTTATCAGTGGTATAGCCTATCAACATGATCTGCTCATTTCAGTCACATTTAATGTATTCAGTCCAGTAACATGTTTTTATTTTTTCATTCTTGTTTTTTCCCAGATTATATTAATCATATTTGGTGAATCTACCAATTAGAGATGTTGTACATATATTCTTCATTTACCCTCTCACCATACGTTGTCCCTCAAAAGGTTAATAAAATCGTCTGCAGGTAGCAATATTATAACCCATGTCACTAAGCTGAAAGGGTTAACAAGTTCAGTAAAGTTTCCTGTTATAATGACTCTATACAGTAATGCCAGTTACATTATTGTTGTCATACGAGTATATACTTTTGAGTATTATACCGTACATTGGAACTTTACTACTACTACTACTACTACTACTACTACTGCTACTACTACTACTACCACTACTACTATTACTACAATATTTCTCCCCCTTCTCCTTCTCCTCCTCCTCTTTCTTTTTTTTTTTTTTTTCTTCTTCTTCATTTTCATCTTCATAGTTTTCGTCGGTTTGTTATTCCTGAAGAGTGTGAGTCACTCCCACATTTTGCACACTAAGTCGTGGCTGCATGAAACTCAGTGAACCTTAGTTATGTGGAAGCAATCAGTCTTCTTGGTTTCTGGTCAAACCAACCCTTTAGTCTGACTACACCTAGCCATCAACTGGGCTAAGAGGGTTAGGGATCTTCGTCGGGTTTAAATAATGTGCTTCAGTGAATGGCTCTTTATCCTACAGCAGTTTGGTGCTGGAGATGCCTTCATGTGGTGGCACCAATATATCCAAGCGACTCAATACCCATGAGCTACTTCCCTATCCCCTGAAAGGAGGATGGTTGACTGCAGAAGGGCACCTGAAGCTTGCAGCCCACCATTCACGTCAACAGCAACAATACAGCAGATTATTATATGACGCCGCCTGTTGATGATATGTCTTATGGGCTCGAACTGTAAATTCCTTTTCTGTTTTGTATTAGTTAGCACGTGAAGCTCGCAACTGAGAGAACCCGAGTATAATTCTTGGACAGGCCAGACTATTGGATAATGTTTACTTTCCCCTTGTCGCTGTTCACCTGGCAATACATTTGTGGATCTGGAAATAAAGTCGATTACTGCATGCTGAATTATGGGAAAAGACTGCGGCTTGGCAAAATATGTTAATATTTTATTGCCTGTACACCAAACTCGAGCCAGAAAAAAAACAAAAAAAAAAAACAATAGACCTGCGAGTAATTTCATGAGTATATAATTCTAAGCAACGCGTTTATAAAAAGATCCCTCGAAAATAACTTAAAATTACCCCAGAATATCCAGGTTTATTTACGCTGGACATGACACCATTCTGCCTGTAAGCTGCCATTTTCTCATGTCCCTCCCAGAAAAATAAAGTATTGTGGTTACGTTAAGGTTAAATAATATAGTGTTGGATTAAATTACTGCCAGAACACGCTATTGTAAATTATTTGTGGTATAATTAGTTGATTTTTAATTTTTCCAGTTTCCGCTAAAAATGAAGACTGCCATACGGGCCATTTGTAAAAACATAAGGTTAATTAATATCTTGGAAAAGCTTTATTTGCGAGGGATGTATAGAGAGGGAAATTTACTCAGAATATCATGTGCTGCAGTATTGACCTATTGGTTTTTCCCAGCATGAGGTTGGAGTAAAGGTTATAATTTCCCACTGTCAACCTTAAAGACCATGCAGTTGATACCGGTATGTATTAATCGTTGGCCATCCCTCTCATCGCAACTTCCTTAAGTTCCTTCCCTCTCACCCCTACAGCCCTCCCCCTCATCCCTACAGCCCTCCCCCTCACCCCTACAGCCTTCCCCCTCACCCCTACAGCCTTCCCCCTCACCCCTATAGGTGTTTATTACGCCACCTGTTGGTGATGATGCGTCTTGTGGTCCCTGAAGTGTGTAAATTGCCATCACCTTTATGGCCCCTATGGTGAGTCAAAGGATGTGTGGCGTGTCCCGTGTTTACTGTCCAGAGCTTCTGTCTTCATGTGTCCCTCTTCTTGTTCCTGCATCCGTTGTCTTTGAAACTTGTGGTAGGAAGATGATGATGATGATTATTATATTTCAGGATGATGATGATTTTTTGTTTTTTGATGATTAGGGTGATGATGATGATGATGATGATGATGATGATGATGACCATTCCGAAAATGATGATGCTGATGAAGATGATGATGATGATAACTGTAACCTGATGATGATATGACAACGATGCTGGAGGCGGAAGTAGTAGTAATGTCAATTTATCTAATACTTGCAATTGAGGCCTATGTGAGGTTCGCTCTGTGCATCGGAATGGCTCTCAGTAGGGGGAGAATTAGTGTACAGTAATAGGAAGTTTGCCAGTTTTCATTTCTATTCTATGCTTTGTAGCTAGAAGGAGTATTAACAGGTTAGAGTTCATATTAAATGTTGACTCAAGGTGGGAAAGTTATAAGGAGAATGAGAAAGTGATAAGCTCTGTATTATATATTAGATATCGGGGAGAGAAAAATGTCAGTTCTAGCTTCGTCGAGACCTCCTATACCCAGGTTCTCACGTTTATCACGCCATCATGTAAATAAAGATGCCAGATTTACCAGTTTATCATTGTAATATTTCCCGTGTGATCTTATGTGTAATACATTTGATGACTGAAAGATTTTATGAACAAGAGAATCACATTACTTGACGATCTTCTCTGTGAAATATACCAGTGTTTCTGACCTCATTTCTTTTTTACCTGATAATTTCCTTTGACCATTTCTGGCCTGTCTTGTGTACCTTTCATTTTCACCTTTAATGCTACAGTTACGTGACTATACTCATTTTACTCCAACTTGGCTTGGATTAAATTCACTATTCAGGTATATAAATGCTGCCTGTCATCTAGAAGTCATTTTGTATACCGGTACTCATCTTCCGAATTGAAATTGAAGGAGCTGGTGTCCAAGTTTCCTTAACATTTAGTATCGAGATGGTATTCTCGTCGGTTAAGGAAGTTCCCTAACACCATTTCCTAAGCGATTTATTTAGCTTATTACACATTACTAGCCTATTATGTGTTATATATATATTTCAAACGTCGTCATACTCTGCACAAATAACGTACAAAAGGATATTAACCACCCATATTAAAAAATAAATCGCTAAGGAACATGTGTTAGGAGCCTCCTTACCCGTTGGGAAGAAGGCCAACTCTGGATGGGGAATATTCTTTTCCCCACCGGCATCAGTAACAGGACTATAGTAATCCGAAGCCTCCCCCTTGCCATTCCATTACTCTGGTGGTATTCGATATTAGGAGCATAGGACTCTTACTCCCATCCCCTGTTAAACTTCCGTTGTTGTTGATCAGACCTAGTTTGTTAGGCTGAGCAGACCTATCAACCACAGGCAAGGAACTATCCCTGAAGGACCGTCCAGTGCAGTGAAATGATGTTCTCTTGTGGTCGTGGAAAAATGTGGAGGTTTGGTTTCTGGGCGGATGACACATTTGCATCTCGCCACCCAGTTAACAGGGACAACATAATAGGCTGCACTTCAACCCTTGATCTGAGTATATGGTTACCACCGCGTTGAAGTTGTTTCCTGGGTTACAGGATATCATTAGACTTGCCACTTGAAATGGAGATTATTAATAAAAAGTGACAGGAAGGAAAGAGAGGAGAAAGAAGAGAAAAAGCCAGAATTTGAAATAAAATAATGAAGGTGAAGGAAGAAGTTGATTTACATCAGGTGATTAGCCTTTATCATTCTTTCTGTGCCTGCCCTCCTCTCTTCCTATATCTCCCGTCTTCCTTGTCGCTTCTTATTGCTCTTCTTTCCTTTACAGGTGGCTTTACATTGAGTGACAAGCCAAATGGTTTCGTGTAAGCCAAGAAACCATTTATAACGCTGGGTGGTAACCATATAACCAACCCATACGTGCTCCCTACGTGTCAAGTGGGTTGGTGGAGGGTTAGTGCCCCTCCCCGTAAAACCAATAACTCAAAGTCAAATGGCCACTCCTTATGGGATTATGGCGTCTGGCAATAAATAGATAGAGTGGATGATGGTCGCCACCACCCACCACGACTGCATAACACCAGGTCTTTTGCATATCATGTTATATTCACAGCTAATGTGACCCTCTGATTTCCAAGACTCACCCGTACATCAAATACAGTAGTTTGGCATTATCCCCAAAATACTATAGTCTAGAGTGCGAGCAGGGAAAATAGGTTAATTGAGAGGAACATGTGGAGTTATGGACAGACAGACAGACAAATGAGGAAGTAAAGAAGTGTTGTGGTTATGATATGAAAGTTACTGAAAGCATTAAGAGAATTACACTGAGATGTTTGGCCATTTGGAGAGGATGAAGAATGAGAGACTGACTAGAAGAATATATCTAGGTGAAAAGGAGGAAAGGAGAGGGAGACAAGGATAAGATGGAGAGATGTATGAGGGAGGGGGGTGTGAGTTGGAGGGAGGGCAGTCAAATGGCAGAGAGCGACATGAAGGCGATTTGTCTGTGGCCACCCCTTAAGGGATTAAGGCGTCAGGCTATAGATATTTAATTAGATAGATAGATAGACAGATAGATATAGATAAAAAGGAAACCATTTGCACAGTCGTTTGTACAAATCCACACAAAGACGAGTATTCCCCTCCTCCCCCCCAAAAAAAAAAAAAAAATTCTAGTAACTCCCATGTGTTTTATACATTACTCGTATTCATAATTCTGTATACCGGGAAAATTACTACATTTGCATATATTGCTGATTAGGAAAAAAAATAATTCTAGGAACTCCCATGTGTTTTGTACATTACTGCTATTCATAATTATGTATACCGGGAAAATTACTACATTTGCATATATTGCTGATTAGGAAAGAGTGCAAACCAGAACGACCTAAAAGCAAGAGAAAAAAGCTCAACTGTTTTCCCGGTTACCCAATCCCTGAACGCAAAAACGCCAAATGAAGCAATCAGGAGTAATGAGGGCGTGGGGGATTAAGACGGAAGTAATAACAATTCAGTGTCTTACCCTCATGGCTGGGGATTAACCTGCTTTTTTTTATGCAGGAAAAATGAACTCGAGGTTGGGAGTCTGTAAACTTGCTTCCTTCCATTATGTATATGAACAAAAATGGAAGGTAAAAACAAAACTCGTTCATTTCGAGGTACCTGAATACCTTATACTTAAAAGACTGGAGATCATAGGCAATGGAGAAGACAGACGAAGGAAAACAGTCCATGAGTTTACCAGCATAAAAAAAGACTGAGCGTACCGACTGACTCTTGCATTAGAGAGTTGAACAGAATGGGGGTGAGAGTGTGTAGTCAGACGGGTGTTGCGTGCCTGCCGAAACGAGGAGGAATGATGGTAAAAAAAAGAAAATAAGAACAGTGACTGTAGTAGTGTCAATGAGAGAGAGAGAGAGAGAGAGAGAGAGAGAGAGAGAGAGAGAGAGAGAGAGAGAGAGAGAGAGAGAGAGAGAGAGAGAGAGAGGCTGAACAGCATCATTGCGAGAAGTGCTGATGAGACGGAAAAACATTTATTTCATCCCACATAGATATGCTTTATGTGGTGGGCCGCCACACATACCGTAAGAGATGACCTTCATACGTGTGTGAATAAAACCCTTGAACAAAGTCAGCAATTGAGTGGGGTTCAAGAATACAAGTGCATGCCGTCGGTTTAGCACACCTAACCTCTGCGAAGCTGTTTTTGGAAGAGGAGTAATGTGACCTTTCCAAGCACAACCATACGAAAACTAAAGACTGAATTATGCGTCCTTGAAGGTATTGGGTTTGTGAAAAGTAGTACGAAGCTGAGAGATGGACAAAATGAGTTTACGAGGCATTAACAGAATCAAGGTTTCTTTTGCTCCTTGCAGAAATAATAGTATATCTGAAAACAGATAAGCCAATGCTTCATTCTGTGGTTTTTGTAGTGACCTGTGATGGATGTTGCTCGAAGTGTCTGGGAAACCGAAGGGCGGAATAATAAAGTCTTGAGTGGTTAGGGTTAGAGTTACAAATTGGATGGTAGCACATGAACAATAAAAAAGATTTAATGAAAGAAACGAACCCTGAAGATCACCATTACTAATAGTGTTACAAGAACATAGGCCATCTAAAGCCGCAGATATAGAATGCCCGGAAAATTAAAACTGAGACAGAAATGATAGGAAGGAAGACTTTTAAAAGATTTTAGTCAGACTGTCAGAAGCTCCCAACATGTCTCGCAAAACAGCAAGTGTTTCATTAATACCCTGAAAGGAATGTGACGGAAAGTCTGATAGGAATGTAAGATCACCAGCGGAACGCCCTTGAAGAAGCCCATATAGGTGATCAGAAAGATTATGACACGAAAGAGGCCTTAGAATCTTGTTAAGCATGGATTAAAAAAAAGAAAAAAATATATATAAGATATCATTGTAACAGGAATAGATAGATGGAACACGTGCAGGTGCTGAAAAAAATGCAGTTGCCAGTAGTTTCTTTATCTACTGAGCAGAATGATGCAGGTGTGTGTCGTATCAGGTACTGTCTGGTACTGCCTGAGAGAAGGATAGCAAAGAGAGCAAGTCACATTTCGCTGAGCTTGTAGATACTCTGACCTGGCCACAACAAGCTTCCTAACAGCTACACTGCATTCCTACAGCTACATCATACAACTAGCTGTACATTAAGGCATATACAATAAAGAATTTACATTACGCTCTAAAACTAAATCTGCACAATAACACCTCTAGAATTATACTTATACAATTGAATCTTCATAATCATAGTGGTATAATAAATTCATATAGCATAAAACATACAGATGTTCACCTTTGTAATTATAGTGAGAGCACTACACTTACTGAATTACGTGGATAGAACTTGACCTTTAAAAGTTCATCTATAAATTATTATGCACAAAATTTATCCTATAGAAATTCACTCATGGAATTTATAGAGAAAATTACACTGATACAGTTAACGTATGCAATTGCCCTCTTAAAATTACAGGAATTCACTCATTAATATTACAGCGAAAACTACACGTACGAAATTAAGATATAAAATGATATCCTTCATACTGCAAAGACCTATATTCCTTCTCGCATCCATTTTATATACCATAGAAATAATACATACCTCAAGGGAAATGAATAGTTATCAGGTTAGGCTAGGAAATTACTGAAACACAGTCTATTCCTCTTCTACTGCTGGGGACAAAAATATCGATCCACCATTTGCTCGAAGAAATATGAAACTCATATATGATATTTGAAAACGTTTTGGGTTTGAAGGTTGCGAGTCAATATTTCAGCAATTATCGTTCACTAGTGGTCGGCATTTTATCGTAATGAATTGAGTCGATATTCACGTTTGTATCTTCACAAATTTACTCTCCACCTGTCGTTCAGTAATTTATACGAGTATAAAAATAAAATTATCTCAGTTTCTTTCTCCTTTGTCACTAAACCAAGTAGCGACCTAATGAATGGTAATAATGAAAGAGAAGAGAAAAACAAAGGAAAAGGAGCTGATGAGAAAGTAAAGTAGGAAGGAACAGGTAAGGAAAGAAGGGGGCAAAAAATGAAGGATAAAGGAAGAAGGAGAGGGCTCAGTGAAGTAGGAAGAATGATAAAGGAGTGAGGGAGGAAATTAAGGTGGAAGGAGGTAGAGGTAGCCAATGTGGAGTAACGATGGAGGAGGAAGGAGAAAGGGAAGTTGAACGGAAGGAGGAAGTAAGAGGAGGAGGAAGGAGGAAGGTGAAAGGAGGGAAGCAGAAGGAAGGAGGAATTAAGGGAGGGAAGGGAGGAAGTAGAAGAGAAGGGTATTTGAAAGGAGCAGATGAAGTAGAAAGGAGGGAGGAAGGAGGAATGAAGGGAGTGAGGGAGGAAGTAAAGGAGGAAAGAGTGGGTAGGAGGAAAAGGAAGAGGAGGAGAAATTAAAGGAGGGAAGTGAAAGAAGAAATGAGGAAAGGAGTAAAGGAGAGAGAGAAAAAAGGGGGTCAGGGACAGGTGGAAGCAGAAGGCTAAACCAAGAAAAACTGTGCAATAAAAGGTCATGTTCTTCACTCACGAGATTCTGAGATAAAGAAAAAGAGGAAGAAATATGCGAGGAATCAAGGTAAAGGAAGGAGCAGGAGAAGGAAAGGAAGCAGAGGAAAGTACGGGAATCAAAGAAGGGAGGAAGAGAAGGAGGAAAGGAGAGAAAATATTTGCTATTCGATCGCTATCTGGAATTTAGTGATTATCAAGGAGGTTTAAGGAAAGGAAATAGTAATAAGGAAGAGAGAGAGAGAGAGAGAGAGAGAGAGAGAGAGAGAGAGAGAGAGAGAGAGAGAGAGAGAGAGAGAGAGAGAGAGAGAGAGAGAGAGGAGAAAGAGGAAACAGGGGCAAATGGTCATTAATGGTTTGCTTCCAGGAAGTCATTTTCTTACATACGGAAGGAATAATATTAACAAGAGGATGAGAAGGAAGTTGGAGAGAAAGAGGAGGGAGGAAGAAATGGAGGAAAGAAAAGGAAGGAGGGAGAGAAGAAGGAGGTGGAAAGAGGAGGGGAAATTGTCAATACTAGTTTTTAGCTTATTACTGAAGGAAGAAAATTAAGAAGGGAGTGAGAGGGAAGTCGGAGAGAAAGAAAAGGGAGAAAGAAATGGAGAAAAGAAGAGGAAAGAGGGAGAGAAGGAAAAGGAGGAGGAAAGAGGAGGGGAAACGATCAATAATATATAGTTTTCAAGAAGTGAGACATACGGAAAGAAGAAAATTAACAAGAGAACAAGAGGAGGGGAGAAGAAATGGAGGGAAGAAGAGAAGGGAGGGAGAGAAGAAGGAAGAGGAAGGAGGGAGAGAAGGAAGAGGAAAGAAGGGGAAAAGAAGAAGGTGGGAGAGGAACGAGTAAAGGGATCAAATGGTCACAATAGGTGGTTTTCAAGAAGTCATTAGCTGTCAAGGAGACGCAAGAGACGGCACCGCTGCCTTCTCCTTCCCAGGCCCTTCCTTCTCTACGGCTTCATTCCCCTCCACCCAACATGGTCCAAGAGGCCGCATGCTGTTGTTTATGTCCCTCCACACCTCTCTTATGGCCTCACGGTTTCAGGGCTTAGGGGATTGAAGCTAAAAAGTCTAGTGGCTTAAATAAATTCTCTCCTCGTGTATGGATGTTGTTTTTAAATTCTCTATGTTTGTACTATATGTATTAAGTCCTATCTTTTCTATTTTTTTCCCCATAAACAATTACCCTTTTTTCCCCGTATCTCATATAGATTTTTCTTTAAATTCCTCTTTTCCTGTATTCTCTTAAATTCCTTAACTTCTTGTACATATTTTCTCTCTTTAATTTCCTTCCTCCTGTAATACTATATATGATTACCTGTCTTCCTGTACTATATTTATTTCTCTTAAATTTCTTCTTCCTATATCTTATGTTTTTTCTTTTAAATTCCCTACTTCCTGCATTATACGTATTTTCATCTTCTTAATTTCCCTCCCTGTATTTTATGTACTCTCCTTTAAATTCCTTCTTCCTTTATTATAAGTTTATCTCCTTTTTAAATTCCTGCTTCCTGTATTATATATATTTTCATATGAATTCCGTTCTTTCTGTAGAGGTATACGTGCCTTCCTTTAAATTTCTTTTCATGTATTATACGAATTATCCGTATATATTCCCACTTTCCATACAATATGTATTATCATTTTTTGACTCCCTCTAAATCTGTAATACGATCTTAACTCACGTCAGTTTTTTTTTTTTTTTTTTTTTTCCGGAGGCGAAGATACACTTGACAGGTTGGTGATGACTGGCTGAATGCAACATGTCGGCATAACATCAAGTTGTGGTAATTATCTAAAATATGGACTCAGTTGGGTTGGAAGGATTTGTGTGGGTAAAGTTGAAGAAGTTGGAATACAAATGTATGCGATTGTGTGTGTGTGTATGCGCCAACGCAAGATCGTGCTAGAAGAGATGAGAGAAGAGTTCTGGACAAATGTTAGAAGTGTGCATGGAAAAGTTTGGAAGGGAATGAGAGAGTGTGCTTTTGATTGGTGATATGATTGGTAAAGTCGGGAATGTGAAGGTGTGATGGAATAGTTGGTGAATGGGGTGTGCCTGCTCAAGGAGATAGATGAGAATGGGGAGTGCGTTAGTGGACATTTGTGCTGGGAGGGGGTTGGTGATAGCCAATACCCTCTTCAGGCATAAAATGATCCACAGGTATATATGGTGAGTGATGAGAAGGGTGGGTGGTGAACTGAATCTGAAAGGAAGGCAAATGAGTTTGATTATGTGTGTAGTGGGATGAAAGGACATGCGAAAATGTGTAATGGATGCAAGAGTTTATAGAGGCTGGGGAGTGGACTTTCTGACCACTAGCTTGGTGGTGGCCAGAATTAAAATTCAAGTAAGATGTGGAGGAATAAAAGAAAGGGAAAGACGAGAGGAAGGAGTAAAGCAAAGGGAGAGTGGAAAGGTTACAAAGAGGATGAGAAAAAGGCAGGAGTATAAGAGAGAAGTGGAGGAACGATTGTGGGAAATATGAATTGGAGCAGATGGGAGACGTGGAAGGTGTGTGTTGTGTGGAAGGAAGAGAAGACGGAGGGGGTGCAAGGAACAGCGTGGTGGACTGAAGAGGTGGAAACAGGGCTGTGGCACAAAAAGAAGAAAGCATACAATGAATGGATGAGAAATAGGGAGCGTGGAAGAAGTTGAGAGGCGGAAGAGAGAGTTATATGTAGAAAGAAAGAGAGAGGTGAAAAGATTAGTAAGAGAGAGTAAGAAGAAAGTGGATGAGGAATTTGGAAGGAATTTGAGTGTAAAGTGGAGGGACTGTTAAGAAAATGTTCTGGAAAGAAGTGAAAAGAGTAAGACAGGGTGGAAGTGAAATATAGCAGGGGAGTGAAAGATAAAAATGGTAGATTACTAGTGGAGAAGGGAGAAAATGTGAGCAGATGGAGAGAACACTTCTAAGGAATTGTTGAACGTAGAGGATGGAAGTAATGCGAGTATAAGTGGCTGGGGAATGGCTGGAAGAAGGAGGGAGGTGAGAAGACAGGAAGAAATCAGTAGGATAGAAAGTTGTGGAAGCAATGAAGAAAGTTAAATTGGGGAAAGCCCCAGGAATTGGATGGAGTGTGTGGTGAAATGCTGAAGCATGGGGGAGAGATAGTAGTAGAATGGATGTGGAAGAGTGTGCAGATTGGCCTGGGAGGAAGGTAGAGGTCCCGGAGGATTTGAAGTCAGGTATAATTATTCCATTGTACAAAGGAAAAGGGGAAAAAGAAGTGTGTGGTAATCATAGGGGCATTTCTGTCTTCTTAGTATAAAAGGAAAATTGTATGTAAAGATACTTATTGACAGAGTTAGAGAAATAACAGATAAATTAATTGGAGAAGAACAGGGAGGCTTTAGGAAGGGAAGAGGTTGTGTAGATCAGATATTCATTCTTAGATCTTTTGTTGAAAAGTTTCTAGAGAAGGGAAAGAAGCTTTGTATGCGTCTTTCATGGATGTGGGGAGAAAGCATATGACAGGGTGGATAGGACAAGGATTGTGGAAAGTATTAAGAATATATGGAGTAGATGGGAGAGTTTGTTGAATGCTGTGAAGAGTATGTTCGATGGTGCGAAGGCTGCAATGCGTGTGGATGGTGAACTAAGTGGGAATTTTCTCTTTGAAAGCAATGGGCTGAAACAGGGATGTGTCATGTCTCCATGGTTGTTCAATCTGTACATGGATGGGTTAATAAAAGAGGTACAAGGTAGGATAGTGGATGTTGGAGTGGCCCTGGTGAGAGAAGATAGTGTTTGGAAACTCCCTGTACTATTGTTTGCAGATGATACTGTGTGTTGTTGAGTGAAGATGAAGAGGAGCTGCAAAGGCTTGGTGGATGAGTTTGGGAGAGTGTGTAAGAAACGGAATCTAAAGGTGAATTGAGGGAAGAGTAAAGTGGATGGTCTTTGAGAGAGGTGAAGTCAGTGAATGTACAGCGAGGTTGGATGGTGAGGAATTGGAAAATGTGAGTACGTTTACAGTACTTGGGTAGTGTGATGAGTAAGGATGGAGGTTTGGAGGGTGAAGTGCTTGAAAGGGTACATGGCAGGGAAGAAAGGTTGCTGGTTCTTTGAAAGCAGTGATAAGAAACAGGGGAAGTGAGCATGGGGAAGTGAAAAAGTTACTACATGACAGTATTGTGATACCAACTCTAACGTATGGAAGTGAAGCTTGGACGTTGGTGGAAGGACACAAGTCAAGAGTTAGAGGAGTGGAAATGAGTTATTTAAGAGGAGCCTGTGGGAGTCACATGAAGAGACAGGCTGACAGGCCAATGAGGATATAAAGGGAGCGTTGTGGTGTTGATGTGGATGTGATAGGGAAGCGTTATGAGAGAACACACTGAGGTGAAGTTTGGCCATGTGGAGAGGATGGAGGGTGAAAGACTGACAAAGAGAGTGTATGTGAGTGAGGTGGAGGGGGAAGAAGGAGAGGGAGGCCGAGGATGAGATGGAGGGATGGGGTAGGAGAGGTATATGAGAGAGGGGTGTGTGGGTTGGGGAGCATGGGAGTGAAATGGCGGGGGACAGGGCGACTTGGAGGTTACGATTTGTTTGTGGCCACGCCAAACGGGATTGAGGCGTCTGGCAGTACTAGATAGATAGATAGATAGATTATTATTATTATTATTATTATTATTGTTGTTATTATTATTATTATTGCCGAAGGCATCATTTACTACGAACGATAAGACTAACCACCATTTGCACACCTGGGCCTGAATTCCCGTCGCTTAAGGAAGCTCTCTAACACCTCTTCCTTAGTTATTTATTCTTGGATATGAGGGGTTACTATCCTTCTGTACCGTTATTAATGAAGAGGATGGCGATATCAGGAATTGATGAAACACAGAACAGGTCAGTCAAGGTGTATGAAACAAAATAATTTGTTTAGGAAAAGGTGTTAGGGAGCTTCCATAACCGACGGGGAATACAGGCCTCTGGTGTTCTTTGTGGCTTAAGATGCTTTAAGGCCGTGTGTCACATCAGATGCAAAGCGCTAGCTACCGCTGTGGATGGGAAGCGATGTGGCTTTCAGTTGCTTGTGTTGTTTTGAGTAAGGCTGTTCAGACCGGATGCGATGCTATGTGACGGTCGCGTGCGACGTCGCTTCGCATATCGTCTCCAGACTCGCCGCCTCTGCGATTTTTCTTGACATAACCTCCGCAATGCATGCGCACATACAGCGCTTGAGGAGTCAGTTGTCACAGTCTTCGCCAGGCGCCTTTGTCAGTGCGGGACAGACGGTCTGTCACTCTGACAGTTGACGACAGCAGACGTAGGATAGCTGCATAGTGGAAGGATAGTTTGTATCTTGTTTTAAGACATCTCGTTCAACCATTGATAAGACTTCAGTAAACTGAGTGGGAGACAGTCTACTCTAAAATATTGTCTGAATTTTTCCTCATCACCTGAAAATTCATTGATCTTTTTTACATTTGTCTCTTTTTGCACCCATTCCCACATTTCCATTTTTCGTTGAAAATGGCCAGTGTGAGCAATAATAGTTCCACTTTTCTCCTCCTCCTTCTCCTCCTCCTCATAGGACCTCTCGGCACTGTCTTCCATGGCTCCAGTGATACAACTGATTACAACATCTACAAAGTAACCTCGCTGGCATCGCTTCCGGTGTAAAAATCCTCACATTGTGAGTATCGCTAGCGTGTGTGTCTGCAGCGTAGCTAGTGAATCGCATCCGGTGTGAAATGGCTTTAGATGTGACCTATAAGGGTTGTTATCCAAGACGTGGTTGTTTACCGTATAAATTATATCGTTCGGGAAAGGGTAACTGCTGACCTCCACCTTTAACCTAACTACACCTATGGGACCTATTTCATATTTAATCCTTGCAGACACCAGACAATTTCATTCAGATTAGGAGATTTTGAGAAAAAATGCCGATTAAAACCAAGTGCCATTACCTGCATACCTTTACAGTGTCTCATTATCCAGATAAAAAACCTCAAGTGATAGAAAGAATGATCCACAGATATGTCACTGGGCTTGAGGGGTTAAATTCAGCCAGGGGTCTCTACATTCCTGGTGAGACAGTGTAGGAATGAACGATGAATGGCGCCTGGTGGATTAGTGGGTTTAATAGCTTGAATATCGCAGTTGGAATGACGACAAGGCAGAAAAGGCTCGACATGCATAAGGAGATCCGCAGGTGGGGGCCAGGCAAGCAGTGGTTGGAGGAAAAGGTCTTTTATTCTCGTCGGTTAAGGAAGCTCCCTTACATCTTTTCCTGAGGAATTTATTTTGCATTATTGCTCTCTTACATTCCTTCTGTGTCTTTTCATCATTCATTTACATTACTCCTTACATTCTCTTCTACGTCATTTTTTGCCTTATCATTCAAATACCATCATACTCTGCAAAAATAACATACAAAATCTTGGATATTAGCCAGCCGCATCGAAAAATAAATCTCTAAGGACGAGGTGCTAGGGGCTTCCCTTCACGGACGAGAATACAGACCAAAAGAGTGTTGTGATGGATCTGGTTCGTGAAGACTCAACACCTGTGGAACTGCAAGAAATACCGTGAAGATCAAGAGAAAGGATTTTAGGATGGGTGAAGAAGACCACCAAGGCTTATTCTGCATATATTTCAAAACTGTTTGATACATGATGAATCCAATAATACCAATACTAAAAAGCCAAGGGGTGCAAAGACCAATTACTGTAGTGGTAAAATACACTGTCATATTATGTTACAGATACCTTTTATTGTATTCTTGCTTCTATAAGAAATTTACCACATGAACTATACTCCATTTCCAATAAGTTTGGCACCATCAGAGATGTCG
>NC_137042.1:86387-98887 GCF_032717465.1 Coenobita brevimanus
TTCCCTCCATCCCCATCTCCGTCTGTGTGTGTGTGTGTGTGTGTGTGTGTGTGTGTGCGTGTGTGTGTGTGTGTGTGTGTGTGTGTGTGTATCTGTGTGTATGTCTGTCTGTTTCCTACACTCTTCGGCATTAACTCAAATCCCATCTCCTTCCTTTTCATCGTCCATTCTCTTATCTGACTCTGCTTGTCTTTCTATGTCCCACTTTTTCTCTTTTACCTTCCTCTGTCACTCCCTCAGTCCATCTGTGTTTCCCAGTGCAATTTCTTTCCCTCCAGTGCTGGCCGTGAGCCCTACATAGCCAGGCTGGTGCACATTCTGACAGTTGCTGGCCCGTCGAGGTGGCTTCGGCTATAGAAAGTGGCCACAGAACCATCCCTGACCAAACCCAAATACCTGGCCCGCTGTGTTCACACCTCGCACTGCACACCCTCCCACTCGGCCTGCTTCATCTGAGGTCCCGTTTCTTTTTTTTTTTTTTTTTTCCCCTGTTTGACACCTGTATTTTTTGTAATATAGGGGTCAGTTCTTTCCTGATTACAGATGCCTCATAACCCACATTATAGTTCTGTTGTGTAACCAAAAGTGCTGTCAGATGCTATGAACTCCAATCTGTTTATCATGCTCCTAATAGGACTCAGTACTCTGTCAACTGACAGATTTGTCGACGATATTCAGGCTTTTGTCTTGGATTTTCGATAAAAACGAGAAACTTCAAGGGATTGCTAATGCTTTTAAGCTGCATAACTACCGACTCTATCAGTGAAGCACATTTGAAAAAAAAAAAAAAAAAAAGGCACCCTTCTTTCAAACGGTGGATTACTTGTAGACGATGCTGGATATGAATAAAGGAGATTTTTTTTTTTTTTTTAAATATAAACCAACAGAGGAACTGACGGCAAGCAAAACTGAAATGCACACAACACAAAATTATGCAATATATATATATATATATATATATATATATATATATATATATATATATATATATATATATATATATATATAATCAGGCCGTTTGAGTATCCACTGCAGGACCGGCCTATCCTGACCGAATGTGGGGATGATGCTGCGCCAATGTATCGCTACCTAGTGGCTTAGGCTGTCTGGTAGAAAGAGTATGTAGGGTGAGAAGTGCTTGTCAGTGTAACTGTAGTGTTGGAGAGGCTTTCGATGTGTGTAGTCTGTGAACCAGGTGTAATCGGCCAACGCAAGCTGACTGGGTGCAAGCATACTTTATAGTATGTGACACTGGTTCAAGTACAGCACCCTTTATGTCCACCAAAGCAGTACGTGGCCGGAAGAATGCTCCCAAAGTATACACCCTGGCGGGGTGCTAACCCCTCGTTCTTCCATGTACTAAAATGCACACTTTACCACTGTACCACAGAGGCTCATAAGTATATATTGTTACGGAACAGAGAGAGATAATGAACACTTCAAGTGAGAATACTAACATCACTACTGTCCCGCAAAGTTCCAGGTTCAAAACAAAAGACTTAGGTAAAATTACAAGTTAAAGTTTAATGCTCAAACTAACAATTAAAAGATTCAGGACTCATAAGAATAATGTAATGGCAAAACAGGTTGACATATATGGTTAACTGCAATAGCCTCTATTAACACGAATTTAGCAAGAACAAATTTGTTCAAGTCAGCCCTGATAAATGAGAGAACCGAAAAATGCTCAGTTAAAGCAAGATATAATATTATTACAGGTACAAAATATTACTAATACTGGCTGACAGTAAAAACTCTACCAGGCTTGCGTTGAATTAATGCCTCATGCTATACAGTACAAGAAAAATGGTAATAACACTTATACTCAAATTATACAGTAGCTAGATGGCTTGGAGATTTCCTGAGCACTCACAAAAATAATAATAACTGTACAGGGGAGGACAGAGATGTGAACAAAAATGAGGAGTAGATCTAAGTGGCAACTAATGCAGAGACTGAGCTCATTAGGTAAAGGGGGCATGCAGAGCTTGATTCAACTTGTAAGAAGGACGAGCAAATGAAGACATAGAGGACGAAGAGCGATACTCCTGCTCTGAACAACAGAAAGAACGACTTACTCTACTATAAGGGGGAGAAGGGGGAAGTGAGGTAGAACACGCAAGCCTGGTCACTATGGAAGCCACGTGGCGAATCGTGATCAAACATGCAGCATACTGTACATTAGAATTATACAAAGAATGATGAAATCATAGGCTATGTAACACCTCCCCACAAAGAAAAAAGAAATTTACAAAGGAAATTTCTGATTACTCTAAAACAATCTGTTTAAAGTCTAGACAAGCAATCTGCAATACTTTTTTTTTCCCCTTGACATGTAAAGTGTCTAATGAATACTCCTGAAGAAGTAGGCTCCATCTTGTCAAATTCTCTGATTTTTATCTTTTAAACTTACTAAGGGAATTTCAGTGGGTTATGATCGGTATAAATGACTATGTGGTCAAAACCAGAACACAAATAAAATGAAAAAATGCTGTAAACCTGTAGTAATCCATGCTAAAAGCTCTTTCTCAATAGTTGAGTAGTTCCTTTGAGGTGGAGTGAAACTTCTCATTTGTAATAAGATACAGGGTGTTCATCACTCCTGATCATCCTCTTTCTCAGCAAAACAGCCCCAGCTCCTATATCACATGCGTCAGCAGCCATCTTAAAAGGCTTAGCAAAATTTGGAGTAGAGAGCACTGGCTGACTTAATAGGATAGCTTTAAGTTTACTGAGAGAGGATTCACAGTTATCGGTCCAGACAAATTTAACTCCCTTTTTCATTAGGTCTGTAAGTGGTGATACAAGAATTGAAAAGTTAAGAACAAATCTCCTGGTGTAATAACCTACCATTCCCAAAAATCATTGTAGCTCTTTCCTACTTTTAGGTCTGGGAAGACTACCAAGTAATCTGAACCTTAGCTCCTGGTGGTGCAACATGTCCATCACCAGTTACGTACCCAAGGTACTGAACTTTAGCTTGATCAAACTCACACTTTGATAAATTAGCTACAAGATTAGCCTGAACGAAACGCTCAAGAAATTTACTGACATGGCATAGGTGATCTTTCCAGTTGCTACTGAAGATTAATACATCATCATTATAAACAACACACTCCTGCCAAACCCTCTGTTACAACATTCATGAGCTTCTCAAAAGTGGCTGGTGCATTCTTCATACCATATTTTTTTTTTGTTTTGTTTTATGCATGAGGAAGAAGGAACCAAAGGCTATGAGCCCGCAGTGTAACAGTTCCCTCCAAGAGAAAAACAAAATACAATAGAGAGCTAAATTCAAGACCTGATCATTTTGAGATGCCTGGACACACTGCGTGCTTCAGCATGACTGGAGATCATAGGCAGGAGGAAATACAGATAGAGGGAGACAAAGTTCCAGAGCTGACTCTGTTGCATGAATGAAAGACTGGGAGTAATTGAGTTAACTCTTGCATTAGAGAGTTGGACAGAAAAGGGATGAGAGTTTGCTGCCAGACGGGTGCTACGCGCCCGTCGTAGAGGTGGAGGAATGCAAAAACAGACAGTTCAGAGGAGCAGGCACTATTAAAGTAGCGATAGAAAAGAGATAAAGATGCAACAGTGCGGCGAAGAGACAGAGGTTGAAGGGAGTCAGTAAGAGGAGGAGAGTTAAATGAGACGAAAAGCCTTTGACTCCACCCTTTATTGAGGAAGAGCTGCTGTAGGGAGTCTCCCCACACATGAGAGTTGTACTCCACACAGGAAGGATAAAACCCCCGTATAGAGTCAACAATTGTGCAGGGGTAAAGAAAGAGCGGAGTCGGCTTATACACCCAACTTCTTGGAAGCAGATTTCACAAGAGATGTAATATGATCTTTTCCAAGTTAAGTCCCGAGTAAATGAAAACCCCAAGCATGTTCAAGGATGATGCAGGATTAATCTGAATATTATTAAACATTAGTAGGTACACCTGTAAAGATTTTGACAGGGTTGATAGGTGTAAGAACTGAGTCTTAGAAGCATTAAAGACAACCATATTATTTTTACCCCAGTCAGAGATATGGCGGGAGAGCTGTCAGACATTAGGTGTGCTTAGAAGCTCATCCCTGGTTTCTTGAAGTAACTGTTGAGATGGGCGTTGCGGGAACCGAATGGAAAGGTGAAGGTGGGAGTCATCAGCGTATGAGTGGATAGGGTTGGATGCTGTGCCTAGAAGATCACGCTGATGAATAAAAGGAAGAGAGTTGGTGATAGGACAGAGCCCTTGAGGAACACCACTGTTGATAGATCTAGGATAAGAACGATGGCCGTCTACGACAGCAGCTATAGAACGACCAGAAAGGAAGCTAGCGATGAAGGTACAGATAGAAGGATAGAAACCGTAGGAGGGCAGTTTGGAAATTGAAGATCGAGTGCCAGACTCGATCGAAAGCCTTTGAGATGCCAAGTGCAATGGCAAAGCTTTCGCCAAAGTCCCGAAAGGAGGATGACCAGGAGTCTGAAAGGTAGGAGAAGATCGCCAGTGGAGCGTCCCTGACGGAACTCATACTGACGATCGGAAAGAAGGTTGTGATAGGAAAGATGCCTTAAAATTTTTTTATTAAGAATTGACTCGGAAAACTTTTGGAAACACAGGATGTTAAAGCAATTGGACGACAGTTTGGAGGGTTGGGAGTGGTCACCCTTCTTTGGGACTGGCTGAATGAGAGCAAACTTCCAGCAAGAAGGAAAGGTACAAGTTGACAGACAAAGGCGAAAGAGTTTGCCTAGGCAGGGTGTAAGCACAGAAGCACAGTTTTTGAGAACAACAGGAGGGACCCCCATCAGGCCCATATGCCTTGTTAGTACTGAGGCCAGTAATGGCAGAAAATACATCACCTGAAGAAATTTTAATGTCAGCCATGAGGAAGCTTTGAGGGGGAAGTGATGGAGGAAAATGAAAGCACCGGAATCGCCTAAGGTGGAATTGGAGGAGAAAGTTCAGTTAAGAGATCTGCTTTATCAGTAGAAGAAATAGACACAGAACCATCAGAGTAGAAAAGAGTGAGTGGAAGGATGATGAGGTAAAGTTGTTAGAAAGATTTTTGGCAAGGTACCAGAAGGAGCGGGAAGAATTCGAGTTGGAGAGTTGAGAGCATTTAGTATGGATGAAATTATTTTTAGTAGAGTTTAAGAATAGACTTAGTAATGATTCCGGGCAGAAACGTAAAGATTACTATGTGATTCAGGGGTGGGTTGGCTCCGGTACCTTTTGTAGGCCTTCTCCTTGTTATGGACAGCATTAGAACGAAGCGTGATTAAAACCAAGGCTTTCTTGCGTTAGTCAAAGGATATGAGTAAGGCAAATGTATGTTTCCATGCTTCGAGAGAATAACCTCCGTAATGCGTGCAAGGCACACCCCAGATGGCTCACACGGCCATGGAAGCAATAATGATTCCGGGAAAATCAAAGAAGTACTGCCTGAGGGCCTCCCAGTCCGCAGCTCCAAAATGCCAGAGACGACGTTTCCCAGGAGGGTCCGCAGCCCGTACTGCAGCTATAGCACAGGTTAAGGTAATAAGGCGCAGATCGGAGGAGCCCAACGGAGAGAAAAGATTAACAGAGTAAGCAGAAGGATTAGTTGGGAGGGAAGAGGTCAAGTATGTTGGGAGTCCTCTCCAAGGCGGCTGTGGGATACGGGTAGGGTGCTGCATAAGCTGCTCTAGGTCATTAAGGATAGAAAAGATGTAGGCTTGTTCACCAGGTGGATCCGTGAAAGGAGAGGAGAGCCAAAGGTGGTAGTGAATACTTGAAATCTCCAAGAATGGAGATTTCAGAGAAAGGAGAAATGGACAGAATGTGTTCCATCGTAGAAGTAAGATAGTCTAAGAGTTTTTGATAGTCAGTGTAGAATTAGGGGATAAGTAAACAGCACAGATATATTTAGTCAGAGAATGAAGCAGGAAATGCCGAAGCCGCAGAGTGGAGAATTCAGAAGAATCAAGTTCAGGAACACGAGAGCAAGATAAGTCGTTGCGTATGTATACACAACAGCCACTCCTTGGCTTTGAAAATGAGTATAGAGAAAGTAGGAGGATACAGGAAAAGGGTTTGCTGTCAGTTGCCTCAGACAGCTGAGTCTCCGTTAGAAAAAGAAGGTGAGGTTTAGAAGAGGAGATGTGGTGCTCAACAGATAGAAATTTAGAGGAAAGGTCATGAATGTTGCAGAAATGAAGAAGAAGAGAGTCAGACAGTGGTTCCAGGCACCTCGAGTCGTCACCGGGAGAGGGGCAGATGGCGGGGGCATTTATGGTCCCCTCCCCTGGGGACCTCGGGAGGCTGGGTGAATTGACGCCATTTTGGTAAATTTTGAATAGGAAGTGTAGTGTGTACTGTGCATGTAGTTTGGTGAAGATAGATAGAGAAATTTGTACTCGAGAGCATGCTACCTACTCTCTGTGTAACTGAGACACTGAAAAAGTTCAGCAAGTGGGGGGATGGTCAGGAACTAGTCCTGAGGGCTGATGAAACGGGAGCTCCAGCACTCCCTGTCATCAGCTTTCCATCCACCTCAGGAGTACTGCCCTGCTCGACTGGTGCTACAGTTCACTCCACATTACAGAACATGCAAAAGTCTTTCCTAGTGTTACAAAACATGAGATCTCCCTAGCACGTTCAGTCATAGGTACTTGCTAGTATCCCTTTAACAAATCAAACCCATTTATGTACTCAGCCTTTCCGATCTTGTCTATGCAATCTTCCACGCGAGGGAGAGGGTAAGTGTCTGTTTTGGTTATCTGATTAACATGTCTGTAGTCGCTGCAAAGCCGCTGTGACATATCTGGCTTGGAGACTGGAGTGACAGGAGAACTCCACTCACTCTGAGAGGGCTCAATCTTGTGGTCCAACAGATATCCAAGCTCCTTCTGGATGAGAGGAAGTTTCACTGGGTTCACACGGTAAGGAGGCAGTTTAACTGGCTCTGCATCTCCAACATCGACATCATGCATCAACACAGTGGTTCTTCCTGGAGTGTCACGGAACACTTGTGGGTACTCCTGCAGTAATGCCGAAAACTCCTGCCTTTCCTCGGGAGCCAGATGGAGAAAGCTTAGTCTGGAGATCATTCATGATATCAGGATTCTTCTCCAAACCATCACTCAGGCTCATACTGCATGGGAGAACTTCCTTACTTCTGCAGACTCGGGTGGAACAGCTACAGTGCAGACTGGGTTATTTTCGTCCCGCCTGTGATATAACTTTAGCATGTTGATGTGACAAAGTTGCTTGTTATTTCTATGATCTGGTGTGGCGATGACATAGTTGACATCACTCAGTTTCTTCTCCACGAAATAAGGACCACTAAACTTGGCTTGAAGAGGGCTGCTCATGCACTGGTAGCAGAATCAAAACCTGATCTGGCTGAAAGTGGCGTAACCTGTAATTTTTATCATACCAAGTCTTCATCTTCTCCTGAGCAGCTCCTAAATTCTCTCTCGCCAGCTGTAAAGCAGTGGACAGCCGTTCTTTAATCTCTATCACATACTCCAGCAGGTTGACATCATCTTCCTCCGACAGCCAGCATTCCTTGAGTAGCTTAAGGGGTCCTCTTACTTGCTGGCCAAACAGTAGTTCAAAGTGGGTGAGAAGTCTAGTGATTCATTTGGAGATTCTCTCTGCGGCAAATACAATGAATGGAAGATCTTTATCCCAGTCTTTCTGATGTTCCAAACAGTATTTCCCGAGCATCGATTTGAGTGTTTGATGATATCTCTCCAACGCTCCTTGGGTCTGGGGATGGTAACCTGAAGACGTGATATGGGTGATGCCCAACTCTTTCAGAGTCTCTGCTTGAAAACATTTGATATGATATTACTTCCCCCGGCCCATCTTCGTACCTCCTTGGGCAGACCAAACTTGGTGAAATACCCTAGCATTTCCTTAACCACGTTCTTTGCTGAGATATTTGTAAGTGGAATGGCTTCATGATAATTATAGAAGCCATCATTAATCAGGGTCAACACATAAGAAACTCGTGAAGAAGTCTTAGGAAGAGGGCCTCCACACACATGCACCAACACACGGATGAATGGCGCCTCTAAAAGGAGGAATGGGAACTAGAGGTGCAAACCTTTCGGTCTGATTACACTTCCCCACAACTTGACAGGTGTGACAAGATTTACAATACCAGGAAACATCTCTGAAGATTCCTGGCCAGTAAAAGTGTTTCAAAATGCGTGCCACAGTCTTCCTCACTCCAAGGTGTCCTGCCAAACTGGAACCATGGAGCCACTTTAATGATATCCTGCCTACAAACACGAGGGATGACAACTTGATGTACAACCTCCTATTCACAGTCGGCTTTGATGCTGTTAGGGGTCTCCCACTTTCTTATAAGTATTCCTGACTTTATATAATAACAAGTAGAAGCAATCAGCTGACTCTTCCTCACTGCAATAGAGTTAGATAGACTTTTTCAACTCAGGGTCAGCAACCTGCAACTCAACCAACTCTTGACGAGACAAATTATCAACACTACGGGGTACTGCCTCATCTGGTGAGTGGTCCAAAATTAGCAAGAAAAGTGTCAGCTAGGATAACATCATCATCATCATTATCCTCTAAGTCACCAGTAACTTTTTCTTGGACTTTGTTCTAGTGACAGCACATGCAGAGAACACCTCAGGGACACCAGCACACAATCCTGGGTCGGAGTCACTGGTTCAATAGACAACTGAGGAGCTGGACACACTTGACTTCCACCAATATCATTTCCAAGTAAGAAAGTTACACCTGACACTTGGAGTGTCTCAACCAACCCAACCATAACGAAACCATTACCAAAACCAGACTCTAAATTCACTCTACACAGGAGTGGACAGAGAAGTAATTATTCCCTACACCTTGTAAGACACAGTTTCATCAGAGGGATTAAGATGAGAGCCTAGAACACTGATCAGCATAAGGGATTGGCAAGCACCTGTATCACGATATATTTTAACTGATTTCCTCACAAGCACATTGTCCAGAGGACTGACAAAACCATCAGACAGGAAATTAGCACATGAACTCTTGAGAGTGTCATCATTGCTACTGCCTTCCAAAAGAGGGAGCTTCATCATGAGAATTTAATTTACCCCTCAAAGCAGGTTCAGTTAACTCGGTTAATGAATTCTGGGAACTCTCAAGGGTGGACACTAGACGAATTGACTGAATATTTAAAGACTCCTTCTGTTCACACTCTACGCTGTCTCCCCTGAAACATTTCTCCTGTAGTATGACTGCTTGCTACAATAAGTACATTTACTTTTCTGAAATCTAGAGGTGGAGCTGGTATTTACTTCCTGAGAAACATCATCTTTATTCTCTTTCTTTGTTACCCAGCCTGGAGTAGAGTACGTACTTGGCTCTCAGCTTTCCTCTTTTTCTTTAGAAAATCTCTTGTGAGTGAGAATATATTCTGCAGCTTGAAACTGCAGCATCAGATAAATTATCTATTCTTTTCTCATCAAGATATAGGCTTACATCTTTATTAATAGGTCTTTTGAAGTCCTCCAAAGCAAATTCAATGCTTAAATTTATCAAAATCAGAATTTACATTCTTAGAATTTAATCACTGCTCTAACAGAGATCTTTTTGATTTTTGCATACTCAACATGGGATTGCTTATCTTGCTTATAAGTTGTCCTAAATTTTACTCTATAGGCTTCAGGAACAAGCTCATAGTCCTTAAGAATCCTGCTCTTAACTACATCATAATTATCAGATTTCTATCCTGAGTAAAAGATGGCCAAGTTACTTGAGTTTTACCGGTGAGAACAGTTTCAAGGAGGTATCGGCTAATACTAGCCAATTAAAACCCTAGCTACCCTCTCAAACAACTGAAAATACTTTGTTAAATCAGATTCATGATAAAAGTGAGGGACAAGTTTAAAATTTTTAGCTGCATCAGAATCATCAGAGCTAGACAGATCCAGTTCCACCTTGTTTCATGCGGACTCATGGTCTGCCTGAATCCTAGCAAATTCAATGTAGCCCTGAGCCTGGTGCCAAATGCCTCCTTGAATACGAGCCTGAGACTCAGCCTCCTTAGCACGTGCCTGAAACTCAGCTTTCTTAGCACGAGCCTCCTGCAGGGCTAGCTGGACCTTAGCTTATTTCAATCTGTACAACTCATCTGGAGGAGTTACATTACACAAGCTTTTATTAATCATGCCAACAATTTGATCTTTAGGAATGATGAGAGCGAACAGCAATTCCCAATTGTTGAGCAACAAGCTTAAGTTCATTCTTTGTTCTGTTTTCTACATCACACACTTTGCAATATTTGACACAAAATCTTTGGCTTCATCAAGAGTAGTAATAGTAGACATCATGAATAAATCACAGTCACAAAATATCAAGTAATATCCTTATGATAATATCCTGAATATCCTGATAAGAGGTCGCCAAATTTATGTTACTGAATGAGAGATAATGAACACTTCAAGTGAGAATACTAAAATCACTACTGTCCCGCAAAGTCCCAGGTTCAAAACAAAAGACTTTAGGTAAAATTACAAGCTGAAAGTTTAATGCTCAAACTAACAACTAAACATTCAGGACTCATAAGGATAATGTAATGGCAAAACAGGTTACATATATGGTTAACTGTACAGCCTCTATTAATGAATTTAGCAAGAACAAATTTGTCTAAGTCAGCCCTGATAAATGAGAGAACCGGATAATGTCATCAGTTAAAGCAAGATATAATATTATTTCAGATACAAAATATTACTAATTTCAATGGCTGACAGTAAAAACTCTACCAGGTTTACGAATTAATGCCCCATGCTATACAGTACAAGAAAAATGGTAATAACACTTATACTCAAATTATACAGCAGCTAGATGGCTTGAGACTTCCTGAGGACCTCATTGTAAAAATAATAATAATTGTATAGGGGAGGACAGAGATGTGAACAAAATGAGGAGTAGATCTAAGTGGCAACCAGAATGGTGAGACTGAGCTCATTAGTATAGGGGGCCGGCAGAGCTTGATTCAACTTCAAAGAAGGACGCGCAAATGAAGATGAAATAGAGGATAAAAGAGTTGAGTACTCCTGCTCTCAAACAACAGAAAGAACGACTTACCCTACTATAAGGGGGAGAAGGGGGAAGTGAGTGAGAACACGCAAGCCTGGTCACTATGGAAGCCACGTGGTGAATCGTGACTGGAACATGCAGCACAATGTATTTAGAATTATACAAAGGATGATGAAATCATAGGTTGGTGTAACAATATACATTGTATATATATATATATATATATATATATATATATATATATATATATATATATATATATATATATATATATATATATACAGTATATATGAACATATAAATGTATATTTATCTATGAAGATATATTTGTGATAAAAATCAATATTGTGTGTGTCATTTAGTGTGGGTGTGGGTGCGCGCGCGCTTTAATGGTAATTCACGTTCTCACAATCAACGTAACTATCAATATAACAGACGATCTCGTTCTGAACTATTCACAGAGCCAGATGTTTCCTGTTCAATTACAGCACCATAACAATGTACATGTCCACTGAAAAGCTAGATGATTTCAACCAATACCGTGGAAAGCGAGATGGGATGGAACATTTGTCCAGTGTGATGGGACCTTTACTGTTATTGTAAATCGTTTCCATCCTCATACATAACACCACTCTGATTCACACCACCACTGTCCTGCCTCCTTACACCTACTGCCCTGTCTCTCAAGAAAATCCGTTCTATTTTAAAACACCTGGTAATAGTAAATAATATCTACCAGCAACCAGTTTCGGGTTATAGCCCGATGAATATCAGTGACCTTGAGTTTAGCCTTTCAAGGTCACTCATAGGTCAAAGGTCTTGGTGTAGAATGAAAGTCCATATGGGAGTTCCTGCTTTTTAAAAAATAGTAAGTTTATCTATCTTCAACCGGTTTAAAAGTTATAGTTCTCTTTTAAAAATGCGTGACCTTCATTTTGACCTTTTCAGGTCATTCGATTACCGCCAAAATTCTAATAACTCCCTTCTGGGGGCCAGTGCTCACATTTCCCAGAAAGTTTCATGTAATTTCATCCAGCCAAGTTTTCCCATAATACTGCAAACAAAGAAAGAAGGAAACAGAGAAACTTTTAAAAAAACAATACCTCGCCAGATTCCGCCCTCGGGTGAGGTAATAAGTAGCTAAGGGAAAAGGTGTCATGGAGCTTCCTCTAACAAGCGAGAATACTAATGATGAACTATACGATCATGGAGACACTTAGAGAAATGAAGAAGTCAAGTCAAATGAGACAAAATAATGAGAAGCTGGATGATAAGAGAGGAGGAGCCGAGACACGAAAAACTTTATGAAAATCAATATAAGATGACAAAAACGAGTAACATAAAGTTTGAAAAGATACAGAAAGCATTATGGGACAGGCTGAGAAAAAGATATTTATTATATATAATGAGGGGAAAAGAATTAACATATTAAAAGGGCGAGAAAGACACTGTAGAACG